>NC_077233.1:237901599-238161599 GCF_027887165.1 Monodelphis domestica | reverse complement strand
ACATGTATGAGATATTCCAAATATCTTAGCATAATTTAAAAAAAATTTACTTTCTGTATTAGAATCAGTACTAAGTATTGGCTCCAAGGCAGAAGAGTGGTAAGGGCTAGGCCATGGGGGTCAAGTGACTTGCCCAGGGTCACACAGCTGGGAAGTGTCTGAGATCACATTTGAACTCCACACCTCCCGACTCCTGGCCTAGCTCTCTATCCACTGAGCCACCAGGCTATCTCTTACCATAATTTAAAACTTTTTTTTAAACCCTCACCTTCCGTCTTGGAGTCAATACTGTGTATTGAGTGGTAAGGGCTAGGCAATGGTGGTGAAGTGACTTGCCCAAGGACACACAGCTGGGAAGTGGATGAGGCCAGATTTGAACCCAGGACCTCCCATCTCTAGGCCTGACTCTCAAACCACTGAGCCACCCAGCTGCCCCCTAAAACTTTTAATAACAGAAAACTACACAAAATCTTTTGGGAAACTATGAAACAAATCACCTTTCCAATTGCACGACAATCAGGAGAACAGGCATTTTTATAAAATTCTCTTTGATTTTTAGGTGTGGAAAGCTAAGTTATTCTCAGTTCTTTCCTACTTAGACTCTGTGGAACTGTGTCCAAAATGCTGGCAAATATTTAAAATATAGATCCTTGTAGGATCCCTTATTTAATGTTGATATTATTGAACAAAATCATTACTGGTCACAAAACAAAATAATGTCTGATTCTGGGGGCAGCTGGGTCGCTCAGTGGATTGAGAGGTCCTGAGTTCAGATCTGGCCTGTGTGACCCTGGGCAAGTCACTTAACCCCCATTGCCTAGCCCTTACTGCTCTCCTGCTTTGATTCTAAAAACTCTATATGAGTTAAAAAAAGGGGGGGGCAGCTGGGTGGCTCAGTGGATTGAGAGGTCCTGAGTTCAGATCTAACCTCAGACACTTCCCAGCTGTGTGACCCTGGGCAAGTCACTTAACCCCCATGGCCTAGCCCTTACCACTCTTCTGCCTTGGAGCCAATACACAGTATTGACTCTAAGACAGAAGGTGAGGGTTTAAATTTAAAAAAAAAAATGGTGAGGAATAGCATGATGACGTAGGGCGCCACACTTGAAAAGAAGACCAGAGGAAACTCTTTAGTGAGTTGGGGTGATTGTTTGAGGCAGGGGGAACGCAATCGGGCAGCAGGCACTGAGCACTCAAAATTCAAAGAGAGTCAAAAGCAGGGTCCCTGGCCTGGAGAAGTTGCCATTCTGACGGTCTGTGCGAGGGGAGGCTTTATCCAAAGGGATGCGCCTCAGATAGAGGAAGGCTGCCTTGCCAGAGGGGAACATCGCCCTCCCCGGAGATTTGTCATTCATTCTCTCCACTTTGTTCAGCTGCATTCAGAAGGGCCGACGACGTCCCCCCTTATGGATGGCTAGAGGTGCCGGGGCGATTTACACTTCAGACCCACGCACCCAAGTATTTTAGTAAGTGTCAGAAAAGAACAATGGGCGTCAAGGTGAGTGATGTTGGCATTTCAGCGCCGTTAAAAATAGCATCCCCTCACCTTCCGGAGGAGATGCTCGCCTGCCGAAGAGAAGGGATGTCGTGCAGGTAATGACGCATTTTCGAAGCTCAGAATTCAGTTTGTTCCTTCTCTAGGTTCCATCTAAAGACCGACCACCGCAGACTAATAAAGGCAAAGTTTAAAAACGTACTCAAGTTGATTTTCTCTCCCTCAAGCCAATTATTTATTTAGGAACGAGTTATGGAAATAATAAATAAAATATATAAATGTATAATTTATGTTATTTATAGAGAATACATCCTATATGTAAATAATACATCTGATAAATAATTGCCTATCGGCTTTATTTAGGAAAACTCATTTGTCTTGATTAAAGTCTTGTTGACGTGGCTACTCTTCTAAGGGAAACTGGACAGACGTTCCTCCAGAGGGTCCCATCTGCCCTTCGGTAGCATCCTATATCCTGACTGATTAGCTACAGCACCGGCCAGGAGGTTGGCTCGTGCGTGGGCTGCCCTCCAGGACACAGACAAAGACCAGTCAAATTCTTTCGAACATCTGAATACATCCTCTATTAGAGAGTGAGTCAGGCAGTGAGGGAGGAAGGATTTATAGAGCTCCTACTATGCGCCAGGCACTGGATTATCTCATTTGATTCTCCCATTCCCATTTTACAAATGGGGAAACCGAGGCACACCACTATGGTATCTTCTTTTTAAACTCTTACCTTCTGTCTTAGTATTAATTATTTTTATTTTTTATTTCTAAGATAGAAGAAAAGCAAGGGCCAGGCAACTGGGGTTAAGGACTTTGCCTTACATTTGAACCCAGGCTCCTCCTAACTCTAGATCCGGTGGTCTATCTACTGTGCTAGGTAGCTGCCCCATGGGTTAAGTGTCTTGTCTGGGATCACACAGCTAGAAAGTTTCTGAGGCAGGTTTTGAACTCGGGTCTTCATGACACCAAGCCCAATGCTCTACCCATTGCCTTTTTGCTGCTTTTCACCTGATATAGTTCTGATCTGGAGCATCAACAGTAACTACCTGTACAGTAGGAAACCTAGACGGATCTCTTAGCCTTCTTAGCTGCTCACAAGGCTAAAACCAGGCATCACGCAGCCATGTACATCACTTTGGGTCATGGAAAAATATATTTTTTCTTCTTTGACTTTGCTATAAGGGCTTTGTGTGTGGTGTTTTGTTTTTTTGTTGGTTTGTTTTGTTTTTGTTTTGTTTTTTAATCCAGGAGGGGGGAAAGGAGAAAAATAAATGCCTGACAATTGAAAGAAAAAAATTTTAACATCAGTTTCTCTAGGCAGTCTTTTCTAATGCTCATCGTTATCTATGAAGTGATTCTGTGTTTTTCTGTGTAACTACTGTGTAAGTTCCTCAAGGGCAGGGGCTAGTTTTCATTCTTGCCTTCATGTCCCTGATGAACAGCAGGAGCTTGATAAATGCTTGTTAGATTTGCAAATGAAAATGTTTTATTTTACAGTAAAGCAGGTTTCCATTTCGGAAGTCTTTTATTTTATCAGGGATTACACAGTCATTAGTATATTAAACTCTGCTGCTGAAGCTGGCTCTTCAGCATGAGGAAAAATGCATTTTATGCCAACGTGTCAAGATTTGATGAGCATGTTAAGGGGGAGCAATGTTGGGAGCCCAAAGAGATCTGAGTTGTAAACTGTTAGCCTTTAGAGTATACGTTTCGAAGTTATTACCTGAAGGCTGAACTTAAGCTAATAATAAGGCAAGGATTCTTCATGCCTTTTGTTCATTAGGAAGTTAAAGCCAACGGATCCCTTCCCAATGTGTTTTTAAATGTTTAAGAATAAAATAATGCCTAGTTGCAAAGGAAAGCATTTATACTGCAGGATCCAATCAAGCGTCCAAGAAACTGGCTCCTGTTGCCACCGCTGAGCATCAGTATTATTTTCATATTTTCATCAACAGTGTAAGTAAGAAGCAGAGGGCTGGCAAGTCGTTAGGAGGCCTCCTAATGACTCTTCTTCCTCCTTGAATTATTCATATTAAAGATTTCTCTATCTATTTGCCACTCTTAAAAAGGATTTAGTTTGATGCTTCTTAAAGAAGAGCCACGTTATGCTCATGAGTTTTATCCGGTGTGCTACAAATTGGATGTTATTGGAAATAACATTTAAAAACAATTTGGTTTACTATATATTTTACTGCATGAAATCCAGGCAGAATAAAGAGTTCATAATGAATGGCTTTGAAGCCAGAAAGAAATGGGTTCCCATTTTCCCTCACGCAGTGAGTGTTTGTGTGATCCTGAGCAAGTCACTCACCTCTGACATACTGGAGGAAACTAAAGCTCCAAGAGGAAGAGACAGGGCTGACACTTATTCTAAATAAAGGCAGCTTCCTTGCCTAGAGTTCTCCATGCTAGTGAAATCACAGATCCAGTTCCTACGTCAATGAAATCATGAGTCCAGTCCCTATCCCTAAGCCACTGACGATAAAAGAAAACCTATCTAGGAGTCACAGAGTGTAAGAGAAGTATGCACAAAATAAACAACTCGATTAGTCAAAAGCACTCATCTCAGATCTCACTGGACCCTGAACTTTCAAAGAAAGCAACAAAAACACTTGTTCTTGAAGGTAAACTGGGGGCACTGCACTTGTCTGTCTGGGAGGAAAATATTCAGCAGGCTGGGATCTCTCAAGGCAAAAATTGTGTGCTCTGGGCAAAGAAATAAATGTCTGAGAGCTAATGGGCTAGAATCTACACGTGGAAAAACGATTTCCACATTTATGATTCAGGGTTTGATTTGTTAAAGGATGAGGGATGGGTAAGCTAAATAAGCCTCTGAACTTGGGTGACAAAAAATATCAGTACTTAACGACATTGCCTGGGCTTGTGACCTTGCTTTAAGTAGTGAAAAAAAAATTAATACTTGTGGAAATGCAAAATTGGAACAGCTAGGTAGCTCAGTGAATAGAAAATAAAGTTTGAAGATGGAAGGTCCTGTGTTCAAATTTGATTTTACATTCTTCCTAGCTGGGTGACCTTGGGCAAGTCACTTAACCCCAACTGCCTACCCCTTACTCCTCTTCTGCCTTGGAACCAATACAAGAGAAGGTAAGAGTTTTTTAAAAAAAGAAGGTAACATGGCATAGGTCTATCCCCTTGCTCTTACCACATAACTGGCCCATGTAGTTTTTCAGTAATACATTTTATTAGATAGCATGCTAATTTACACTGCATCTCTGGCTTAATTTCTCACCTCAAATATGTTATAATTTGCTCATCTCCACCTTCGCCTTCTAGGTATGCTAAATTTCAATTCTTTGGAGACAGCATCATCAGAAGACTGTGAGTATTTTAAAAGCTGAAGACAGAAGAAAAAATAAAAATTTAAAATAAAAAAAAAAACTTGGGGCCATTAAATGAACTTTTCAATTTCCCCAAAATAATCTAGTTTGTTCTCTTCTTTCCTGTTCAATTCTGAGCCAAATCATTCATTGTTTGAGGTCACTGTCCAAGATCTAGATCTGGATGGATGGATTCAATAGGTGGTCTACCCAACTGCATATCAATATACTATCAATAACGGTTTGTGCATTCATCAACCACCTATGCATGGATCAGGGCTATCAAGATAGATATGCCTTTTATGGAAGCAGTTAGGTGGTATAATGAATAGAATGCTTGGCCTGGAGTCAAGAAGATCTGAGTTCAAATCTAGCCTCAGACACTTTCTAGCTGCTAAACCTTTAGTAGCACACTTTTATATGGACTCTTTTGACAGCCTGGTGAAGCCTACTGATCTCTTCTCCAAATAATGTCTAAAAATGCCTAAAATAAAATACATATGATTACAAAGGAAACCAGTCATACTATAATTATCAAAAAGGAAGAAAGAAAGGGAGGGAAGGAAGGGAGGGAAGGAAAGAAGGAGAGAGGAAGGAAGGAAGGAAGGAAGGAAGGAAGGAAGGAAGGAAGGAAGGAAGGAAGGAAGGAAGGAAGGAAGGAAGGAAGGAAGGAAGGAAGGAAGGAAGGAAGGAAGGAAGGAAGGAAGGAAGGAAGGAAGAAAGGAAGGAAGGAAGGAAGGAAGGAAGGAAGGAAGGAAGGAAGGAAGGAAGGAAGGAAGGAAGGAAGGAAGGAAGGAAGGAAGGAAGAAAGGAAGGAAGGGAGAGGAGAGAAACCCAGCCTCACAGCTCCAGGTTAAGAATCCCTTTTCTCTTGGAGCTCTTTCCATATTACCATGATTTCTTACAGTCCATCACCATTCTGCCCCTGGGTTATCCTAGCCATAAAGTAGAAACAATAATATTATCTTCTCTTTACTTCATTTGGGGGGCTAAGTAGATTCATTAAGCAGTATTTACTCGACAAAGGAGGTTAAATGATTGCTGAATCTGACCACTAGAGATAGCTATGCAAAAATGCAAATAAGGCCACAATCTTTCCTTCCAGGTTAATATAGCCCTACAGAGGAAAGCAGCAGTTTCTAGAAATTACTCATTAGAATTGAATTAGTAGGCTCCCTCCTAAGAGCTACAGACTATAGCTAATATATTTATATCCTTAATGAAATTAATGCTACCTTTTCTTTGTAGCTTGGTTCCCTACTCAAATAGTTTGCCCTTTGTTTTTACACTTCCTCATTTCAAAAACCTACACAGGGTCATTTTCATAACTATAGCATTCTAGATTGCTTAGGAGGAGACAGGATATTTTCAGTAATATTGCTAACTAAAGTTTATGAAAATGTTCCTCTTAAGCATTTTACTTATGTATACATGGAGACATCTAGAACTATATCTCGTGATTTCCATTGATCTCTATGATATTTCCATATGTACATCTTAAATTCAGCATATGGAAATCTGATGGTCTCTTCTGCCCCATAGCCCAGGAAATCTTCATAGATTTGGAGTGTCATCTAAATAGAAAAAGAACTGTCTCGTGTACCCTATGATGTGATTTACATATACTCAGAATAATATCAAGTGTAATAAAATTCACACTGGAATAGTTTCATAACTATACATATTATAATAAATTCATTTATATGTTTTTATCTATTCAAACAAAAATGGTAGAAAGGGAAAGTCTAAAAAATGGTTTATTAACTATCAACTATTAACTATTAACTGCTATCAGTGATCAATGAAGAATGTGGACTGAATACTTAATTGAAAAGCTTTTATTGTTTTTAAGATAACTTTTCAAATGTAAGAGTTGGAACTTGAAAAAGGAAGCTACGAATGGGTAAGAACTAAAAGTTTTTGTGGGTTTTTTAAAGTAAAAATTTTTTTAAATGAATTTAAATCTACCTTCTCACCACCCTCCCCCCTAAAAGAAACAAAAGCAAAATTCCTGTTACAAATATATATAATTAAATTCCCACCCCCCCAAAAAAATCTCAATCTGAACTCTAAGTCCATCATCTCCCTATCAGTAGGTGGTTTGCATGTTTCATCATGAATGCTCTGGGCAAGGACACATGTGATACCCAGACGAATCGCGCGTTGGCTAGGGAAGGGGTGGGGGTGGTTGGGGGGGGAGGAAAAGAAAATGATTTGTTTCCAATGAACAATGTATGAAAATGACCAAATAAAATAATGTTTAAAAAAAAGAAAAGAAAAAGCATGTTCCCTAAAGAAAAACAAAACCAAAAAAAAAAAGAATGCTCTGGAAGAATAGCTGATCCTTGACTGAATCACAGATCCTAAGTCTTTTGATATTGGTTGTTTCTTACAATACTGTTGTCATCATAGAACTTGTCCTCCTGGTTCATCTCATCATACTGTATCAATTCATATAAGTCTTTCAAATTCTCTCTGAAACTATCACCATGTTCATCATTTTTTACAGTGAAATATATTCCATCATTCCCATATTATTACTTATTCAGTCATTCCCCAATCATGGACCTCCACTCCTTTACCAATTCTCTGCCACCACAAAAGGAGCCTTCATAAATATTGTTGTTCATTTTGGGTCTCTTTTCTTGTTTCTTTGATCTCCTTTGGGTACAGACCTAGGTGTGGTACTTTTGGAGTCAACAGTTATGTACAGTTTAATGACATTTGGGGCACAGGTTCAAAACTTTAAGGACTAAATGATTGAGGAAAAAAAAAAGATGAAGATCACTGTGGCAACCGCCTCATTCTCAACTCAGATCTTGAGGAAAGGAGAAGACCTGCTGGAACAAAAAGGACCTCTGACAAGTTCTAAAACATCCTGGTCAGAAAAACTGAATCAAGCTTCTAAAGCTATTGCATGCCATGCATTAGCTCAGAAACTAGGAGGCTTAGAGCTGCCTTTGCCCATGACCTGCATCTCTTGAGAGGCTTTCGGAGGCAGTGGATAGCAATTCCCCAATTCTCTATCCGTTACTTCACCTCCAACCTATCAACAGATGCGATGAATATCACAACATAATCTCAATCATAAGCCCTCAAGGTTTTCACACAGGCTTTCATGAATTCCTGTGGCTAAACAAATTCACCATTTAGTAGGGCCAACCTTCTGGCAAGGAGCCTTTCCTGGCTGGCTAGGTAGATCTTCAGATGACCATCAGGCACTAAAGTCTACACTTGAAACCCTTCTGGCTTGCTAGGACCTTCTTGCCAAAGCTTACCAGTTACAGGAATAGCTTTTGAATGTTCAAGGTCACCCTCTTACCATAATGAAGCTCCAGAGGTTTTAGAAGAGGCTTTTATCCCTAATGCATCAAAAATCCACTTAAAATCTTTCAGTATTCTAATACTCAGTATGAAACAAATATATAATTCTCTAATCATCTACAGTATGTTTGAAAGCTTTTGATCAATGCTGTTTACAAATTAAATATGATACAGATGGGTTTCTAGATAGAATGGTTTTCTGAGTTGACTGTGAGTAATGAATATATCTCTAATTTCAGGAATATAACAGAATTCACATTTGATAAGCGTGTCTTCCTAAAAGAAAGGCTATCATGCTGAATTAAAAATTAGGAGATCAGCGTTTTCGTTCCAGTTTTTCCATTAGAATAAGTGTAACATCCCATCTGAGCCGCTCCCCCGATTTGCAATCATTCTAGTGTGTTGGATCCCTATAGGAACAACTGCCACTTCATGTTTTGGGAGTAATTCTGTAGGTATATTCCGTCTATTGTAATTTCCTAGATGCTACACTAGTGCGCTTCCCATAAAACAATCAGTCAGGAGACAATTAGCTTTTGATAAAGGTATTTACTAAAAGGGTAAGGTTAGAATAGTGGATCCAAACTATTTCTCCAAAAATATGGGGTACATTCTCACAAATATGCCCAGAATCCACGGGAAGAATGGGCTCAAATTTGTATTCCAACAATAATGTGGCACACGTATAGGACACACTTGTGGCAAAGGGGAATAAACACAATTCCCCTTTGTGTGGTCTGGTTCCTTCTCCATAGAGTGCTCATATAGCTCTCCTAAGCTGCAGCAGCTCAGCTGGTCACTCAGGGTCTGTTCCTCTCTTGAGTCTATAGCAGGCACTGCTCTCTAATGCAAGGGTTCAAACTCCTTAAAAGGGCTTTCTCCAGCCAGTGACGGAGTCGGTATCTGGGCCTGTCCTTGTTTGTGTGTCTGCTCTCAGCTGGACACTTCATCTACTAATAGTCCAGTAGCTCCAATGACTTGGTTGCTACAGGGAGCAGAAAGGGAAAATTTCCCCCTCCCTCATAAATACCCTCTAATTCAGAGGTTAAAATAGAAGCTTATACAATAAAGAGGTTGGACTAGATAGACAGTCTCTAAATTCTGCCCAGCTCTACCATTTTATGGTTTGGTATTCCAAACATATTTCCAACATGAGAATAATGCTATTGCATTGCAGTTACCAAGTTGGTGATCATTCCTTTTTTAAGTGGCAAGAAATTAAACACTGTATAAATGGCTATGTCATGATATTTGGTATTCTATTATGAAATATAGCATCTAGCCAAAATAGATACTAAAATGATAAAATGTTCAATAAAGCAGCTGCTATAAATCAGTCTAAATTCATTTCAAAGTCAATGTGATGTAGAAACTCGAGAGCCTCTACCACAAAATAACTAAAATACTGCCTTTTGCCTCCTCTACTTAAGTACTAGAGAGTTTCTATTTAGTATTAGCAAAGAGTAACAACTTTTAATAATTTCCTATCTGGGTAGGACTTGAATAATATAAAAAATCAAACAAAAATGAGCAATACAGAGAAACTTGGGAAGACTTTATGAACTGACAGAGAGGAACAGAAGAAGAAGCAGGAAAATGAAACAGGCATTTATGGCCATATTAATGTAAATGAAAACAAGAGGCAGAGGAACTGATTATTTTGAAGACAGATCTTGATGTCCAGAAATAGATCAGATAATGAAATGTACTTTCCCTCCTCTTGAACAGTATTTGAGGAAGTCTAGGTACATATTATACCAGAAGTGGTCTTTTTGTCCATTGATTTTGCTCACACTTTTTCTTTACTACATACAAGGGTTCAGTAGTAGGGAAGGGTTGAGAAGACAGTGATTGTGGCATCTTCAAATGGTGTAAAGAAAATGGCACCATTTAAAAATTTTTGTTGCTGTTTTAAAGAATAGGTCATTCTAAACAAATCTCACTTTTTATCTTGATAGAGTAATTAGACAACTCACTCAAAGAAAGGCTTTTGTATCTCTTGTAGTAGCTCTTGTATCTCAATACGATATAGTGGCAATAGGATACAATATAGTGGTTCTCTTTTGTATTTGTTGTATCTGTTGTGTCGTATACAACATGTCTAGATTCTAGCAAAGCATTTGAAAAAGTGACTCATGCCATCTTTGTGGATACAGAGATAGCTGATGTTTATATAGTGCATTGAGGATTAGGAAATGTTTTAAATACATTCTTTCATTTGATTCTCACAAGGCCACTAAAGGTAAATGTTACCTGTATAATTACCTATATTTTACAAAAGAAGAAACAGACTGAAAGCACTTATGTGACTTGTCTTTGGAATTAATGTCTCCGATGGGATATGAACCCGAGCCTTCCTGCCTCTGAGTAAAACATTTCATTCATCACATCATTTTGTTATTGGTTTTCAGTTATGTCTGACTCTTCATGACCCCATTTGGGTTTTCTTGGCAGAAATAATGGAGTTCTTTGCTATTTCCTTCTTCAGCTCACTTTACAGATGAGGAAACTGAGGCAAACAGGGTTAAATGACTTGCCCAGGATTACTATTAAATGTCTGAGGCTAGATTTGAACTCAGGTCTTCTTGACTCTAGGCCCAGAGTTCTATCCACTGAGCCACCTAGCTGCCCATCACTATGTCATACTGCCCTGATTTTGATGCTTATGGTCCAGAATAAGGAAAGGGATCATCCTGTTTGCATTCCGCCCTAGCCAGGTCCTATCTGGAGTATTGCTATATCTCACTTGTATATAGCTCTCTGCATTGTTTCCTTGTTTGGATTGTAAACTCTTCATGGGCAGGGATTATTTTCCTCCTCTTTTGTATCCCGAGCCTCTAGCCTAATGTCTGACAGATAGTACCTACTTATAAATGCTTGCTGACTCGAGCTGGCTTGTTTCCAATTCTGGGAGCCACATTTTAGGAAAAGATGTCACCGTGATCTGATGATTCAAGAGCAGGCTATTCAAGCATAATTTCAAGGGAATATCTAGTGCTGAGAAGACTTCAAGGAGGCACAATAGCTGTCTTTAAGCACTTAAAGGTTGTCATGTAAAGGACAGACAGCTGTAGGCGGGCAGCTTGGGCACCTAGATGGAACAGCAGATAGATCATTGGGCTTTAAATCCAAAGACTCATCTTCATGAGTTCAAATCCAGCCTCAAGCACTTACTAGCTCGTTGACCAGGCAAGTCACTTATGTTTAAGGTTAAGTTCCTTTTAAATTTGTCTCAGTTTCCTCAGCTGGAAATGAACTGGAAAAAGGAAAAGGCAAATCACTCCAGGGTCTATGTAAAAAACAAAACAAACAAACCAAAAAAAAAAACCCAAATGGGGTCAGGAAGAGTCAAACATGGCTGAAATGGCTCAAAAATTAACAATGATGTTGGACAAATCCTTTAACCTCCTGGCTTTCAGTTTCTTCACCTGTGAAATGATGAGGTTGGGCTACATGGCCTCTGAGGTCCCTTCCCACCCTACACCTATGATCTTATGTTCCCTTCCACTCTGAAATTGTGTGACCTTTGAGGTCCCTTCCTATTCCAAACCAATTCTGGTTTTATGAATCCAGAGCACAAGAGATATGCACATACAGCTCATACAGGAAGGAAATCATCAAACATCCAAGAAGAAAGGACACAGAGCAGCAGTTACCACTGTCATACCACAAATTCAATTTTCCCCAAATTAATCAGTAATTATTTCCAGGATTAGGTCTGACACCTTCCATTTTTATAAAGTAAGTAGATTTAGGTTTTCTCACTCTTGGTCCATTATAATGCAAGGCAGCTGAAAAGGGTCCACTGACCTTGGAGACAACTACAGAAATGAGCACATTAGCAAGATTAATAACCTTTATAATTCTGAGTGAATTCCTTTAACAGGAGAGTAAGGGATGTGAATCTGAGTGCATGATGTAACATACTTGAGGTATCATTAGCCGAAATCATTAACTACTGGCTATCCCACAGGCTCTATAAATAACAGTTCACATTTATATAATGCTTCATTGTTTAAAAAAAAAATTTTTCCTCACATACAAATATCCCTGTTTTACAGAGAAGGAAATTGAAACTCAGAGAGTATAAGCAATTTGCCTATATTCTAATTATTAGTAGAGCTAGAATTTGAACCTTTGCCTTCTCAATTCAAGTATGATGCTCTTTCAACTGCACTAAGCTCCCTTCCTAAATATCAAATCAAAACATCACATTTTGAAAGAAGACCATTATGGGAAGAGAATCTTATTTTCTTTGAACACAATATTAAGGCCCACTGCTTTCAAAGGTGAAAGGTGCTTGTTTCAATTTCTTTGGGGAATGGACTTCTCAGAAAAACAAGGATAACACATCATTTGTTGCTTACCACTTGGCTGCTTTCCTGAACAAGTATCCTTATCACTATGCTAAGCCAGTGTAGAATTTTGCTATTCACAACTTGTATCATCAGGCAACTAGTTCAATATAGCAGCTAAATTTATACTAAAAAACTCATGTCTAAATTTATGGTAGAAGTTAATAGGAAACTAGGATTTAGTATACAGAGACATGTTTTACTGATAATTTTTTAGAAGGCCTCTGTTCTATATGCTGAGAAATGTGTGTATTTCTGTACTATCTTTACTTGGTGTGCTAAATAAAATCTCATTTTACAAGTCTCCTTATTTGGTTCTATATGTTTTGACTGTTTCCTTGTACTGACAGACTGCTCTGCTGATAGTGATTAGAAAGAATGCTACTGGGTGAGAAATCCCTTATGATAAATGTGCTTATAAATAAGCATTCAGTGGGAAGAATACAACTACATTCCAGAGACCTGGACTCTTGTCTTAACTCTGTTACTAACAAATGTTTTGACCTTAGAAAGTCACTTTACCTAATTCCAAAACTCAGCTGCTTCATATATAAAATGAAAGTGGGACTAAAAGATTTCTGAGTCCTTTTCAGTATTAAACATCTATGACTTTAGTAAGTCCTTGTACATTTTAATTTAGTAGATTTAATGAATGTCTTTTTGGAAAGTTTTTTTTTATCTTTATTTGAATATTGTCCTCTCCTAACCTTCCTTGGGAGCAAGAATGAAGTAGCCTAAAGGGCATGGGCCAGAAAGTCAAGTATTTGAAGAACATGCCAGAAATGTAGAGGAAAATATTTAGCGGCACAAAGAGCCAAAGTCCAGAAGGGCAAGAACAACACCAGTCCATCCATAATATCAGCAAGCTCCATCTGAAAGCAAATAACCACTATAATTTTAGAAGTACCCATCACTTTTTTTTTTCCCATCACTTTTGAGTAACACTGCCCCAAAACAACCCTAGTGATAATGGTAATAAGCATTCATAGCATTAGAGAATTTTGGCTGACAAAACACTTAAAATATATTATCTCATTTGATGTTATAAAATTATTAAATTGTAAAACACCAAAAATGGCATCATCTTTGTCTCTAGTTCCTATGTGTATATACACTGCAAAAAAAAAAATGAAGTGTAGCAAGATTTACCCTTTGCTACAACAGAACAAAATATTTGGTTTTGAAAACCTCACATTCCTCAACTTTTTTGTTGTGGAAATAGTGGGTGCTCTTCATTTACATCATGTGAACAAATTTTCTGAAAATCAGTAAAGATGAGGGGTTCCCATTCTTAAAGAAATTTCAAGGAGCAGTCCAGTTTATGCTTTCTCCTCCATGAAGCTTTCGTGATCCTCTTCAGCAGGAAGTAATCTTTCCTCTGATCCTCTTCAGCAGGAAGTAATCTTTCCTCTGAAGTTCCCTAGCACTTGATTTGTACCACTTTTATGGAATTTGTCACATTCTATACTGTATTGTGATTAGTCTTGCCTCCCCTTCTATTGTAAACTCCAGGAAAGCAAGAATATTGACTTATTCATCTTTGTGTAACCCCACAGTGTCTTGCACATAACAGATGCTCCCCATTAGAAATGAAAGTTGGATACAACAAAGCAATGCTGATAACCCTTTTTGCTTGCTAAAGTGAGAGACAACCTTTTTTTATTCTCTTAATGCTTACACATTAATAAAAAGCTATGTAGGCAATACAGTTGTTTAATGGCTTTTCTTTTCACATAGATTACAAACAAGTTTAATAAAAAGAAGAATAAAAAATGCCACCCATCTTCCCTCACTGCTTTTATTTAAGGTTTCCATACTTGCCAAGAATATATGTAGGAACTACAGACAAAGAGAAAACACAATTAAAAAAAAAAGGAAATATACCAGAGAGTATCATTAGCCTGAAATAGCAAATTCTATCCCTACCCATCCCCCTTTAGAAACCACATCTTAGGAATTGATTCAACTTTATAAGAATAAGAGCAATTGAGAAACAGTCAATGCATACGCACAGTTTTCAAGGCAAGAAATTCAAATTATGAACAGACATAATGTAAAAAATGCTCCAAATTACTAATAATTAGAAAATTTCCAATAAATTAACTCTCAGCTTACTTTATTCTGTCTATCAGATGAGTAAAGGTGATGAATGTCAGAAAGACTACAGAATATGAGAGGCATTAATGCATTAGTGGTAGAGTTCTGAAAGGGTAAAGCCATTCCAGAAAACAAATTATAACCATGCTCCGAAATACACTAACCTGTGCATACCAATTGATCCAGAGATAATACTACTAGGCCTATGCTCTAAAAAGATCAGAGTGTAATAATGGAAAAGGGGAAAAGGCCCAATAAGTACAAAAATACTTAAAGAAATATTCCTTTTGTTGTGGCAAAGGACTGGAAACCAGGGGGATGCTCATCAACAGGGGAATGGCTAAATAAATTATGATACATAAATTTAATGGAGTTTTATTGCCCTGTAAAAAATAATGAAGAGAATATTGGGAAGATTTTTATGAAGTGATATAAAATGAGCAGAACTAGGAGAACCATTAATAGAATAACAGCAATGTGAAAACAAAAAACTTTGAAAGACTTAAGAATTCGGATCAGCATGATGACCAGCCATGACTCCATAGGACCAATGATGAAGGAAGGTGCTATCATGAGTTATTTGTTAATTAAGTTAACAATAAAAGATTCTTGATAGATTAAGTATAGGTGACTAGAGAGATGAGTTTGAGTGAGCTGGATTTCTTTAATTCAGAATAGAATTCTCAAAGAGGATGATGGGAAAAAGGAATTTCCCAGAGGTTCTTGAGAAGGACAGTTGGACCAATGATCACTCTTAGGAAGGTTGTACAAGGAGCTTGCTCTGGGAGTTTGAGAAGATCTGGTGATTTATTATTTGGAAACATCCTAGCATCAAAGAGAAAGTGGTTGACAGAAGAGTGGTGTTGCAGTTCCTCTGTTTGGCCAGTGGTGGCAGGAGAGAGCAATTTTGAGTGTCAGTGTCAGTGACTTCTGACAAGCTGAGTTTCATCTGAACAGAAGGAAGAAATCCAATTCATCTCTCACTGTTTACAAGTTTGTATTTTAGTGTTAGGATAGGAAGATAGTTTGGGGATTAGATAGACAGACAGACAGACAGACGGACAGAAAGACAGACAGACAGACAGATAGATAGAGTAGTTAAGTCAGCTTTGACTTTGGTCAAGGAAGAAGAAAGTCTCTGGCGAGACAGATTTGGGGGTGGTTTTAGTTAAGATAAATTTAGAATTAAGGAATTACATTTCATAAACCTTTCCAAATTCAAGATCCTTATTTTCCTTATCTTATCACTACTCCTATAGAAGTTAATATAAATAAATAGGTTTTATAGAAAGTTATCTCCAATCAAGTTCTTCAACTACTGGTTCAACCAACTCTCAACCACCAACTCCCAACAACTGAATCTTCCATAGTCTATTAATATCTACAGATTAATAACAGAACTAACCCCAAACAACAGTACCTTCCTCTTCATAGTGAGATGATACACAGAATAATCTGAACATTTTTAAACATAGTCAATGAAAGAATTTGTTTTACATGACTTTGTATATTTCTTATATGAGTTTTGTTTTCCTTCTTTTTTCTAATGAGTCAGAAATAGGAGATAAAATAAAAGTTAACTGTAAAATATAAAACATGTATATATTTTTGTAAAATTTATAAAATTATAAGTTATAAATATAAATATTTATAAAATGTAAATTTAAAATTTAGAAAGGCTTAAGCACACAGTACTAAAGAAATCTATATATAAATTAGCCCATGTCAAAAAAGATCCTTACAAGAAAAATTACTTTGACTACTTAGTGATTTCATCAACAAAGCAGACTGCAACCATCTATGCTTGTGCTTCTTGTACAATTTTTGTGCCGTGTCTTCCTTTAACACTCCACAGAGTTTTAATCTAACATAATGAGATCTTCCTCTAAATCTTTGGAGCAGGTTATCCACTGGTTATTCTTCATTCACACTACGTGACTAGACCATATCCTTTTTCTAATCACACATCTCTCTGGACATCCTTTACACCATGCACAAATCACTACCTTAAGTGATTGTGGATCTCATTTGGTAGATATTGTAATGTTTCAGAGATTGTTGCCTTTAGCAGGATGCCATCTATGTGCAGCACAATTACAGAACCTTACCCACTATTTATAAAGACTTTCTCTTCCACTTTAACTTAGTACAGGACATGCAAAATATTTAGTTTTCTCTATGCCTTAGTTTCCTTAACTATAAAATAAGAGGATTGTATTCAATGATCTTGAACATCTTTTCCAATTCTTTTTTTTTAAACCCTTGCCTTCCATCTTAGAATCAATACTGTATATTAGTTCCAACGCAGAACAAAGGTAAGGGCTAGGCAAAGGATTGGTTAAATAGCTTGCCCAAGGTCCCATGGCTAAAAACGTGTCTGAGGCCAGATTTGAACTGGGGACCTCTCATCTCTAGGCCTGGCTCTTAATATCCCTTCCAATTTCTAATCTATGATCCTCTAACATCTTCTAAGATCAGTGAACATGTGTCCTCATTTTATGTCTTGCTTGGTTTAAATTAATAGTCGGTGGATCATCAAGCAACATTATCTCTTAAATTAATCCCAAAATTGATCTCAACATACAACAAAGATATAGTAATCATTGGTTTTGTTCTCTTTTCCTTTTATCCACAAATTATTGCAATTTTTAAGTTGATTATGTTTCCATGATCTTTTTTGGGGAAACTGGTTTTTATCATGGGGGGATATGTATAAATGGAGATTTTGAGAGTTTGGACTTCATCCCCCAGAAGTCCTTTAGTATTTCCCAAAATTCCCTTTTTTCTGCGTCCCTGTGTTTTGCATGATTGCATTTAAGTGGCTGTAACTCCTCTCTCTTCCTCTCTTGGACCTGTGACCAGGCTGAAGTCAGGCAGTTCTTTTAGTTATTATTAATAAAATTTTATAAAATATAATATTTAGTTATTGATTATTTATTTTAAAACCCACAGATGTCTTGTAAGAGAAGAGCTTTTAAAAGGTAATATACTAAAAAAATAGAAAACAAAAGGTGGTGTACTGATATAAAAGTAATTTTTTGCATCAAAAATCAGTAAGTACAGTGGATCCTATATTATGTACATCTTCAGTTAATTATACAGAACAAGTTAGAAGAATTTAAAAAGCTTTTACCAAAAAGCAATATTGTAGAGACAATGCAACAGGTGGCTTTTATGAAAGTAGAAAACTTCAAATTAAAAGAAAATTTAAAATAGTACTTAGAATCACTACATAATCAATATATTCATATTTATTAAATATGCCTACAGTATGCCAGCAGGACAGCAAGGTAGAATAATGGATAAAGTGCCAGGTCTGGGGTCAAGGAGACTCATCTTCCTGAGTTTAAATCTGCCTTCAGACACTTAGCTGGGTGAGCCTGGACAAGTCATTTAATTCTGTTTGCCTCAGTTCCTCATCTATTAAAGGAATTGAAGAAGGAAATGTCAAGCCACTCCAGTATCTCTGCCAAGAAAACCCCAAATGGGATCATGAAGAGTCAGACATGGCTGAACAAAAACAATTATGTGCCAGACACTATGCTAGGATATAAATACAAAAAATAAAGTCATTCCTACTTGCAACAAACTTACATTCTAATGTGGAAGACAATGGGCACATAGATAATATATAAATAGATATTATAAATATGAAGCAAATAAATACAAATCTATACATTGTAAGTGGGGGACTGGGAACCACCAGGTGGAGAAGCTCAAGAAAAGTGACTACAGGAGATGGTGCCTGAGCAGGGAATGAAAGGGGATACTGGTATATGGTATGAGAGGATGAAGCAGAAGCCCACAATGAATAAAACAGACTAGAGTGGTTTGAAACTTGGGGTAGAGACCAATCAGGAAGCTGTTGCATAATCTAGGCAAGATGTGACTTTGGATTTGAACTAAGGTGGTATCTGTCCTGAACCAAGATGGTGTCCTGTGAGTCAGAAAAAGGGGGTTATGTAGACATGTTGTCAAGGTAAATGGCAAGATCTGGTAAAAGATTAGATATGTGGTATCAAAGTGAGGAATATCAGATAATATAATAATATTATTGTTAATTATATTATATATTATTAAACAACATTAAAATTAACAATATATTATATAAATATAAAATAATATGTATGAAAATATAATAATAAGATTATATAATTCTGCTAACTAATAATATTTAACTGGAAATTCTCCCCTTTAGTCTCCTTATGCAATCTTTATTATAGTTAACTTTTCCTTTTTTGAGGCAGCTAGATGGTACAGTAGATAAAGCACCAGGTCTGGAATCAGGAAGATTTGACTTAAAATCTCAGCCACTTACTAGCATGTATACAGTAGGACCTCATTTTACTTGAACTTAACACAGGTGAATTTAGGTATTTAAAAAAAAAGGCAGAAAAACTACATAAAATAAAAAAAAATTTAATTAGGCATTAAATCCACACAATTTTCCCAAGGGGCATAAAGTCTTGCAGCAATTTACCCAATCATGCTCATTTTTACTATGAGAAATATTCGTCTTCTCCAAATTTTAGCTTCCCCATCAGTCTTTGTCCAAAATTCTGTCATGTAACAAGTCACGCCCATGTCAGAGCAGGGCTTCTCTTTGTTTCATTAATGGTATTTAGTTATTAATAGTGGCCCCAAAGTACAAGAGCAAAGATGCTAGTAGCTCTGAGAAACCTTAGGAAAGTTGTAAAGTACTTAGGTATGTTCCTGCAAGAAATATTTATTAAATAATGGAGTTTGCTATTATGTGTGATTTTCAATTTAAGCACAGGGTGTTGGAACATATTGGTTGTGTAAAACTGCATTACTAGCTGTGTGATCTTGGGCAAGTCTCTTAACTTTGTTTGCCTCTGTAAAATGAGCTGGAGAAAAAAATGGCACAGCATTCCAGTATCTTTGCCAAGAAAAACTCAAATAGGGTCATAAAGAGTTGGAAATGTCAAAAGAATAAACAACAAAAACTTGTTTGCTTTCTTTGCAGAGACAAGGGAGCATGGGTATAGAATAGTGGTGCATCTACTGTCATGCACAGCTGACGTGTTGTATGGTTTTACCAAATTGTTAAGCTGCTTCCCCCCACTACCACCCTTCTAGATACAGATTTGCATTTATTAACTTTATATTTCTGCTGTATATTTTTATATATGTACTTATCTTCCCCATTAGAATATAAACTAAGTGGAAATAGGGAGTGTTCCATTCTTTCTGTCTCCAATGCCTGGCACATAGTAGGCTTGTAACAAGTACTTGCATTGTTCAGAGATATATCCAGAAATAAAGATGATATAAATAAGAGATAATAGTAAAAATAAGGTTTTTTTAAAAAGGAAAATTAGGAAAAGGGGAAACAAAATTAAATTCTAGCATAATTATTCTTGCCAAATTGGAGAAACCATAAAATGGATAAATATATTGTCAGCAAAAAGCAGAGCATCTCCCAAGAATACAGATGATATTGCTCAAATGCTCTGAGCCTGAGAACCCCAGAAAAACCCTGAAATTTGATGAGCTAAAAGTAAATGACTGTATTAAAAGGATTTTTTTTTCTTGGTTTTCTCCCCAAACTGGGAAAAACTGACATTTTTTTCCACAACCTTTGTTTTTTCAGTTCTATCTTCTAAGTCTTTGTAGCTCTAAATGTATCAGATCAGGTTTCAATATTATTATATTGAAGGAATGTGCCAGACTGACACTTTAGGAGATTTCTATAAGAAAAACACAAGAATGTTTGGTCAAACATCACTAAAGGGCTGACCAAAACTGGGCCACCTAATGCAAAAATAAATAAACAAAATGGAGTGAATAAAAATGAAATCAATTTTGCTTTTAGAAGAAAAAAAAGTATTCCTCCTGTGCTGTCAAGGACTCACTTTACTCTGACTTTTTGAAGATAACTACCTTAAAAAATGCAAGGAAAGATGCAGAAGACAGGGAGGCTGAGAAAGTTGAAATAATTACGGACACACTTTTCTGGCTAATGGAAAACCAAGACAAAAATAACCATCCTACCCAAGTGGTAGAATTTTTAGGTGGTAGGAAGCCTAACCATCTAAAAGAAGGAAGTTTCTCTCCTGCTGCTGCCACCTAAAAGTTGTTTTTTTGTGTGTCAGGCAGGATTGTTAAATGTGGGAAAACACAATTGCAGTAGCTCAAAAGAAATGTAAGCTGCACACATTTAGAGCCATCAACATCTCAAATGTTCATACAGATTAATTGTGCCCAACCTGTGGTAGAACCTTCCAGGCTCACACACTGTATGCTGACCCTATATTGGAATGTCCTTTGTGTCCTCTTAACATGTGAAAGACAAAAGATGATGGTGTTAGGCAGTCATCAGGGTGCTGGGCAGGACTGTCACTGGAATGGGCACAGGGGAACTCTGTTTCATTTTAGGACCCTTTGACCCAAAGGGTTAATAACTTAAAAAGTGGGAAAGGAAACTCTTAAATACACATCTCAGTATTCTGGAGGTTCCAAACTTTCTATCTGGGGATATTCTTTCTCTTTACAATGATTAAGAGAAGAATAAAAGGAAGTTATGCCTTCTAACCCTAACCACTGGCTACCATTATGTTGACTGTTTTTTTGCTAATGGACAGGTTAATGGGTTGGTGACATAAGTAGAAGAAGATGGAGCCTATATTTTTATGTGCCTTCTCTGTCTCTATCTAATTGAATGCCATCAGAACAAAATTCCTCTATAAATCTAGGATCATTAAAGTCCACCAGTCTCCAGAAAGGATGCTTGCCTGACTATTTATTTTTTTTCTCCCCAAGAATAACTGCTAGGCATCACTCCTATCCCTACCGAGGTACAGAGACTGGAATTGTGATGTCACTGAGGTAAGGAACTCCCAGATAAACTCTCTCCTGATATAGATCTGCCCCTTCTCTGTAAGGTGTAGTCTAAGAGAATAGTCTAGAAAAACTGAGATTCCTGAGTTCAAATCTGGTCTCTAACATTTCCTAGCCTTGTGAACCCAGGCAAGTTATTTAACTCAGTTTGCTTAAATTTTCTCATCTGTAAAATAAACTTCAGAAGGACATGGCAAACCACGCCAGTATCTTTGCCAAGAAAATCCCCAATAGGGTCATAAAAAGTCAGACACAACTGAAAAATGACTGAATAAGGACACTGAGAGATTAAGTGATTTGCTCAGGGTCGCACAGCCAAGATGTATCAGAAGCAGAACTTGAACCCAGGTTTTTCCTGGCTCTAAAGCTCTCACTTTGTTCACTAAACCAAGCTGTCTCTCTACTCCTATTTACTGTTTGCTATTTCTAACATTCTTCATTAATTATGTAGAAAATAGGCTCATAGAAAATAGGGATCATTTAATTATTTGTTCTTCTATGGCCAGTGCTTAGTGCAGTGTTTAGCACTTAATAAATATATTAATTGAGTATCAATTTTGATTTGGATCAGCTACTCACAGAATCATAGATCTAGGGCTAACAGGTGCCATACCTTATTTACTATGTGTCATAGTCTAGCCATTACATTCTTCATCCATTTTGTTCTTCCTAATGGATTGACAGGCTGATCTCTTTTGAATCAATGTTCACAAGCCACATGGAGCTCAAAAGGGGAGCCACAGTCACAAGTCATCAATTTATATAAGAGGAAACTGAGGCTCATAGAAATTAAAGGAATTGTCCAAAGTCACACAGGTACAATAGGCTTTGTTTGAATCCAGGTCATTTGCCAGTGCTCTTTCCATGGTATCACACTTGCTCTTTGTTCATTGTTTTGTTTTTGTTTTTAGTTACATTATACAAAGCTCACTATCTGGTCCTAAGAAGATATCTGATGATACCTTTAATAAAATTTGAAGTCTGATTTTTTTTTGTTTGTCTTAGAAAGAGATCTATCTAACAATTGAATCTTAGATAAACAGAATTTGAGAGCTAATAAAAAGCCTTTGAGATCATCTCCTTTGCTTAGATTAAAAAAAAAACACATGTTATTTATGAAACACAAAGTTTGTAAATGTAGTTTGGGGCCCCTATTGAATTGAAAGTAGCAATAGTTATTCTAAATATACTAAATAGAGTAAACTAAATGTACTCTAAAAATAAGCAAATTAGGGGCAATTTTGATGGTTCCACTGATTGGATTGAGAGCCAGACCTAGAGATGAGAGGTCCTGGGTTCAAATGTGGACCCATACACTTCTTAGCTGTTTGACTCTGGGCAAGTTATTCCACCCCCATTGCCTAGCCCTTACCACTCTTCTGCCTCGGAACCAATAGACAGCATTGAAAGACAGAAGTATGGGTTAAATAAGAAAGTAGATCATATTCCTACTCTTCGGATTCCTACCCTCATAGATTCTTCTTCCTCTTGTTTTCCCCTATTTCTTCTTTATTTATTTGAGGATTCAGACTTCTTAATTTCTCTCCTCTTTGGATATTAAATATGGGGACTTCCAAGGCCTGAATATAATTCTATTTTTTGATGATTTTTGTTGTTGAGTTGTTTCAGTCATGTCCAATTCTTTGTGAGCCCTTTTGGGGTTTTCTTGGCAAGTATGAAGATTGGATTTGGCTATCTCCTGATTGTAACAATGAAGGTACTTAGCTCTTCCTTGATAGTGAAGGTAAAATTGTAATCCCCAGTCTATTTTTAGATTTTAATTCCCCAAAGTGTTAACTCAGTATTTAAAGTAGATCTACCCATTTTAACCACAAGAAGGTGTGAACTAACCACAAAAAGGAGTGAACACCCATTTCATGCATTGAGTAGGATGTCTGTGACCCAGTGTGAAAGAGTGGGCAGTCCTGGAGAGGAGTGTCTGCTGTGATTGGTAAACGTAAAAATTTAGGGGAGGTGACACAAGAGAAAAAGGTCTCTAAATAGAGGAAACAGAGGCACATAATGATTTATCAATAGATCATTCAGTCACTCAAAGTTGGACTGGAAGACAGACACTTGAGGAGAGACTGGAAGACAGACCCTCAGACTTGGAGTGAAGCCACTTGCTTCAGACTGATTTCCTTTTAGACAGTCATCATGTTGAGTGTAAAGGCTGACTTAGTTTCCTTGCCTTTCTGGAGGTGTGAACCTCTGAAAGGCCCATTGTCTTGAGACTCCTTTCCCCTCGATGGGGCTGAGAATTTCTACTTGGCTCAGAGGAAGCCTGAGCGCTCGCCTCTCTCTCTCTCTCTCTCTCTCTCTCTCTCTCTCTCTCTCTCTCTCTCTCTCTCTCTCTCTCTCTCTCCTGTTTTCTCTCTTTCTTAATATCTTCCATCTATTGTAAAAATAAACTACCATAATTTTCATTTTACTTTAGTAATTCATTTTGTGATTTAGAAATTAAATCCCTGGTGACCACCAATTAAATATCCAGTCCAACCACAATAAAATTAACACAAGGATAATGGAATGGTTTGCCACTTCCTTATCTCATTCATTTTACAGATGGAAAGAGTGATTTGCCCGAAGTCACACAGCTAGGAAGTGTCTGAAGCCACATTTGAACTCAGGAAGTTGACTCCAGGTCTGGAACTCTATCCCCTGCGCCACCTAGATACCCTCACCAAGCATAGAAACTTCTAAAGGAAGAGAGAAAATATTTTAAAGTCCTCATGCTTTTAGAAGTAACCATGCATAGAGATTTCTAAAATGCCTCTCTTTTATTAGCTATAAAATGTCTTCTGACCACTGAATATAATTCATAAAAAAAACAATAAATATATTTTTGTGATGACAGTGTCATTTTTAACTTCACCATAACAACATAATGCTCAGGGACAAGATCCTTAGACTAAGGGGCCTAGCACAAAATGATAGCTTCAGTCTACTAATTTTTGTTTTTTCTTTCAGTTTTTAGAAATTACCAACTTAAATAATTTTGCAAGAGTCAGAATCATGTAGTGGGCAGAGGGCTAGAGAACCAAATTCAGGAAGATCTAGGTTTTAGTTCTACCTCTGACATATACATACTGGCTGTATGACTGTCAGGAGGCCTCTTAGTGTTTCATTGCCCTGGAGCACTCACTAGCAATATAAAGGGTAGAGGAATTTAAGGAAATTATTGATGTGATAAAATCAAAAACAGTCTTTATAGGAAAAAAAAATCTAAGATCATAGATTTAGAGGAGGAATATTCCTTAAATTTCATCTAGTCCAATGCACACGTTTTATAATTGAAAAACTGAGTATTAAATGGTGGGGCCAGGAAGATATTCTCTGTACTATATCACCAATGCTCATTCAATTTTAAACTATCCTCATTTGTACAAATTCTCTTCTAAATTTTCCTAACATGAATATATACCTATTTAGAGTTGGAATTACTGACAGAGCACTCCTGATTCTCTCATCGAACATTAATTACCAAACACTTCTCTATTTTGACAGAGTCCACATATTGTTTTTAAATAAATGTTTAATATTCCATTGTGCTAGCTTATTTAGTCATTTCATGATCTCATTTCACAATCACTGGGTATTTGAGTAATTTCCAGTGCTTCACCATTATAAATAGTGCTGCTATGTACATTTTTTGCATAAATGATAAGTATTTTTCATTGTAGTTACTTCCTTTGGCTACCTTCCTAAAAGCTGAATTATTGGGCCAAGGTTTATCAACAGCTTTATATTTCAGGTTACATACCATAGCGCTGCCCTCCCCCCCCACCCCCCGAAGGCCAAACTTATCTGCCACCTACAAATTAATATGTTTCCTCATCCCTCCACCTCCCCAACCATGTGGGATTATATCACTTTGGGGTTAATTTATTATTAATTTTAATAATATCTAGCATTTACACAGCATTTTAAAGTTTGCAAAAGCACTATACATGTTATGTCACAGGATCCTTACAAGGTGCAATTCTGGAAGGTTAGTGTCATAATTAGTACCATTTTACAGATGAGAAGAATGAAGTTGAATGTGGTCAAGTGTCTAAGGAAAGAATTTAATTCGGGTCTTCCTGAATCCAAGCCCAGGACTCATATCAATTTTGCCACCAAGCTGTGACATGGTAAATAAGCTTCCATTAAAAAATAAATACAAACTTCCCACCAAAATCCTACTATGATGCTCCATCTTGGTATGAAGGTGACCCTGGATTCTTAAAAGCTTTACCAGTATAGCCCAAATTGACAAAGCTTTGAGTCTGGGACAAGTGAGGGATTGACTATATCTTTATTATCCAAGGCCCAGCCTAGATATGATTTTTGTGTAGAACACTGAAATGGGGACTGGCTGAGAATACAACTAAAGAGATTTGGAACTGGTTGAATAGAGACTCAAAAAGGAGACTTTAATTTTTCCATGTCAATTTGAAAGGAAAACTCCAGCAGCATCCCCCAAGGAGATAGATGCTTGGGCTTGTACTGTTTAAAAACTTTATCAATGACTTGAATAAAGGCATAGATAACAATGTCATCCAGTTTTCAAATCACAGGAGCTGGAAAAGATAGATAACACAGGGTTGACAAAGGCAGGCTCCAAAATGATCTTGACAAGCCAGAGCACTGGCCTAAAGCTAGTATGAAGAAATATATGAAGATAAATGTAAGGTCTTATACTTAGGTTTCCAAAAATAGGATAAGGAATGGCTTATCAGAAGGAAGGAAGGAAGGAAGGAAGGAAGGAAGGAAGGAAGGAAGGAAGGAAGGGAGGAAGGAAGGGAGGGAGGGAGGGAGGGAGGGAGGGAGGGACTTATTTTTCGCTAGGCATTGTGCTAAGCACTTTAAAATTATTATCTTCTTTGATCCTTACAACAATTCTAGGAGGTAGCTGCTATTATTATCCTATTTTACAAGTGAGAAAACTGAGGCAGATCAAGGATAAGTGACTTGCCCAAGGTCACAAAAC
Source organism: Monodelphis domestica (assembly GCF_027887165.1). Classification (NCBI taxonomy): domain Eukaryota; kingdom Metazoa; phylum Chordata; class Mammalia; order Didelphimorphia; family Didelphidae; genus Monodelphis; species Monodelphis domestica. Next base: position 238,135,148 of record NC_077233.1, on the reverse strand, counting down.
TAGTAATTGTTTAAGGCCATATTTGAAGTTAGGTCTACCTAACCCGATGCTCTATCCACTGTGCCACCTAGCTGCTTTAGTGATTTTTGTATTTTGCTCCAATTAGGCCACATCTTAAGTACTATTTTCAGTTCTGGACACAAAAATATAATAAAGATATTGATAAGCTGAAGAATATCAGGGAAGGTAACCCTGATGTTTAAAGAACTTAAATCCATGTTATATGAGGATATGTTGAAGAGAATAAATAGAACCACATAGCATGTAATAGCTGGGCTCACATATTACATGGGTTGTTATGGAGAAGAGGAATTAAAATCATTCTATTGGGTCAAAGATTGCAGACCAAGAGCTTTTAAAAGACTTCTCTGGCGTTCAAAGAAGGCAGACCCAGAAAATCGTTGAATCAAATTTAGGCTTACTATCATAGAAGACATTTTTTGTAATCAGGTGTCCAAAAGTAGAAAAGAGGACTTTAGAGGATAGTGCATTCATCTTCAACGAACATCGTCAAGCAGAGACTGGATGACCACTTTCCAGAAATGTTGCTGTAGGGATTACTTTCAAGTATGGCTTGGGTGACAACTCTAAAATTCTTTTGATTCTATGATTCTGATCTAGGAATGCCATAATCACCATGGAATTTAACTTGCATATGACCTGAAGAACACAATAGAGGGAACTATAGTGTGCACAAATATTTCAGACTGCATCATATTTCCAATGACAGTCTATGCTCAGCAAGTATTGTCAAGGAAAGCATTGAAGAAAGATATGAATCAAGAAGGAGGGAATCTAGTCATATGGAGAGAGTAAAGGGTACCAGTAAGATAGCTAGAGGTAAAGGGTCCACATCAATGATATATTTGTTGAAGCAAGTTAAATTAAACCCGGAGTGATAAGAAATATTCCTTAAAGATATTCTAACTTAATCTCGAAGACCACGTTATGCAAACCTTAAAACATATAAATGCTAGCAATTGTTATTTTTTAGAAATAACAATTTAAAACCACTAAAGGTAAATAGTTATTGGATGATAAAATTTCCAATTACACATTGTGAATTTTAAAATTATTCCACCCTAATCAGACCATTCTTTAGAAGATTTGATTTAGCTATTTCCTGATCAATAACAATGGAGATATTTGAAATAACAGAATCAGGTCTTGGAAACTCTACATTTCTCCTCCCTTCTTAGTTTAATAAGATTTGAAAGGTCTGCATCAAACTTGAGATTTAATTATCTAAGAAATGGCCTTCAACAGGCATATGCAGAAAAAAGGACAGACCTCTGGGCTGTCCTAAGTCAAGCTAAGTCCTCATTGTTACAGATGAGATGCAGAAAGTGATGTAAAAATGTCTATATATGGAACGTCACTTCCTGTCTCTTTCTCTTTCTCTGGAGAGGCAACTCTGCTAGGTGTTCCAACATCTTGGGAGCTATGGCAGTTCTTTGTCTGGGTTTTAGAGGTGAGTTTTGTCCTTGACCTGATTCAGGTTCAGGCATCTCAGCTGAGCCCCTTTTGGAGTTCAGGTTGATTCCCCTCCAAACCTCCCTTTCACCGTCCAAGCCCTTACTTTTTAGATCTTCTAATCTTCCTGCCCTGTACCAGCCAGGTGGGGGGGAAATCCTTCACCCTCTCCTTCTCCCTTCTCCTTAATCTCCTCCACTATCAATTAAATCACCATAAAATTTCCAGCTGAGTTTTGGGTGTTTCATTTGGATTTTATAAATAAAATCCTTGGCAATCAAATATAATTATTACATTCAGTCTCAACCATAATTTTAACCTTAATAACATAGTGGGCCACCACATCATATTGCTAACTTATTGAAATTGGAATCCATTTTTAACTATCAACATCGCAAGGTTGTAAGTCAACTTCGAAGGGCTCATGATGAAACATGCTATCCACTGACACAGAAGGATCTGGTGGAGTCTGAATGCAGATGGAAGCTTATCACTCTATTTCCTTCATGAGGATTTTCTTCTATGTGTGATAGGTGACTTCTTTCACAATATGATGAATATTGAAATATGTAATATATAATAGCACACGTACACTCTACATCATATTGTTTGCTGCCTCAGGGAGGGGAAGTGGAAGGGAAGGAGTAAAAGAATTTAGAACAAAAAAAGTCAGAAAATGAATGTTAAAAACTGTTTCTACAGGCAACTGGAAAAAATATATTTAACAGAGTCTTTCTGGGGTGAAGAAAAAGAGAATTTGAAGTCCATTAAAACCCCCAAATCTTTTTTTTAGATAAACCAATTCTTTCCCATGTACTTAAAATCATTTTTTTGAAGATCTAACATTAATCCATACTGAATTTCACCAGCTTCATTCTCTCCATAGTGCCTAGTAAAGTGTTCACACATATGTTTAATAAATGAGTTTGAATCGATATTTAATGAGTAGTCAAAAGGGTGGAAATACTTATTAATTACTGTTTACTGAATGCCTGTAATACATTAGGTACTAAATTAGCATACACATAAAATGTGCTTTGCAATGGAATTGGGAGATATTTGGACCACATTTAATGGTACTAATGACAATACAAAAAGGATAAACAAAACACAAATTAATCTGGGGAAAAAGGGATGGGAGCAAGCATTTGTTTAACACTTCTTATGTGTCTAGCATTGTGCTAAGTACTAGGGATATAAAAAAGGCAAAAGACAATCTTGGTTCTCAAGAAGTTTACCATGGGGAACTAATGGGGAAGATACTGTGTAAACAAATATATAAAAAGCAAGCTAGAGTATGGCTATATGGGAAATAAATAAATCTGGATTAAGAGGAGCTGAGGAAGGTTTCCAGGAGGAGGTGAGATTTTAGATGGTGCTTAAGAAAGCGAGGGAGGTCAGCAGTTGAACAAAGGAAGAGGACCATTCCAGGTACAAGAGACAGAGAGGATGCTAAGGGCTGATGGATGGAGTGTCTCATTTGTGGAATAGCCAGGATACCGGGGTCAATAATCGAAGAGTAGGTGTTAGGGAATACAAAGTGGAAGAAGACTAGAAAGGCAAGAAGAGGCCAGGTTATAAACAAAGTGCTCTGTATTTGCTTCTGAAGGAAGCCTCTGCAGTTTATGGAAAGGGGGGAAAGAAAGAGAAAGGAAGAGACAGATAGACTTGGGGAAGGGAAAGGGAGGGAGGGAGAGAGGAGGGAGGAGGAAGGGACAAAGACAGAGAGACAAAGATATACACATAATACAACATAGATGATGTGAACTTGTGGTTTTCTAAGTCAATATGTATGTAGCCTGCAGGAATCTGTTTCTATTTGAGTCTGACACCTCTACTCTATAGCAGTACTATCACCAAGAAGACAGGGCACAAACATAGATAACCATAATAGACAATAATCACATGATGAGCACATTAGAGAATTGCTAAAGGGAGTGCTATCATGAGGGCTACAAAGATCATTCACTACCAGTTTGGGGATGTGAGGAGACAGTGGTTCAGGAGGGCTTCACAGTTTTTGAGTTGGACTTTATGGGATAGACATGGAAAGTTAAAGGTGGTATTGGGATGTTGAAGGCCTTGACTTCAAGGTTGAGTTATGAATCCTATAGACAAACAATTCTCAAAGTATGGTCCTGTAAAATGGAGATTTGAACCCTAGATTTCAATACCCAGAAGTCCTTGGTATTTCCCAGCATTCCCTATAATCTCACCTGAGTCTCTACCTGGGCGAGATCACAAGGAGTAGGCAATGCCTACTTCGCCCTCTTCCATTTGCAAGGATGTAGTGAGTAAGCTAAGTGAGGGGGTTTTGAATGGGCTAATCAGCCCTAGGAACGTGGTTTTCTTGTTTGTATTTTTTTATTCCTTGATTTCTAATAATTCTTAATAAACCTCATAAAATATAATATTTCTGTTACTAGAAACTAATTTAATTTTTACAGTCCAAGGACCCTTAGGGGTCCCTGGGATTCTTTCAGGGGGCCCCAAAGAGAAAAACTATTTTCAGAAAAATACTGATATTTATTTGCCAACTAACATACTCTTCCCTTTTCCAACTATGTTATCTGTGTGAGGCTGTTTTCTTCATATACTTTAACCAAAACAACACATAGCAAAAGATTGAATGTATAATCAAATGAGTATCCAGCTACCCTCTATTAGGGTTTGCAAAAATATGTAAAACAATGCCATACTTCTCATTAAATTTTTTGTCTTAAAAATATGGCAATTTTCCACAAAATGTTATTTATTTTAACAGGTAATTGGTTTATTAATTTTTTATTTTTAATTATTATTTTTAAATGAATTAATAAATACTTAAATGTATCCATTTTAATTTCTAATACTATAAATATCAAAAGCTATAACCCATATAAATGACAGATCTTTGGGGCCTTGAATAATTAAGAATGTAAAGAGATCCACACCAATATGTAAAAGTATAAAAGGGTCACAAGTCCAAAAAGTTTGAGTACTGCTGCTATAAACCATAAAAATCATGTAATGTTTTTGAACAAAAGATTGATACCACTAGGTATCTGCATGGAATTTAAAAAGATTTAGAGCTGAAAGGAACCTTAGAACCTTCCAAGTCCAAACCTCTCATTTTACAGATCAGGAAACCAGGCTGAAAGAGATTTTGAGCTCTCAGAGCTCACATGACTAGTGTCTGAAGCAGAATTCTAACTCGAGTCTTCCTGATTTCGTAGCTAGCACTTTATCTAATGTGCCAACTAGCTGCCTCATAATTATTCTGGCAGTGGAATTAAGGAATGACCTTAGCATGTCATTATCGTAATCCAGCCAAATTATAACAGAGAAAAAATGGCATACAAGTAGGGCAACAGTAGAAAAAGGGGAAAGAAGACATGAAAAATGTTACAAAGACAGAATTGCCAGATTTGGTGAAATGAGAAGTGAAGGTCAAAGAACATCAAAAAACAAGGCAAAGATGATGAACAAGAGAGAAGGTACCACAGACAGAAGCAGTGAGATAGGAAGTAGAAGCAGACTTTGAGAATGGTGATTCGATTATAAGCTCCTTGAGGGCAGAGATTGTGGTTTTTTGCCTCTTTTGTATCCTCAGCACTTAGCACAGTGACTGGCACATAGCAAGTGCTTAATAGATATTTATGGATTGATTAGGACAATTTCACACATGCTGAGTCTAAGGAGCATCTAAGTAAGGGGTGAATGAATAGAGAACCGAAGTTTATCATTTACAGGAATTATTAAATAGTTCCACTATAAACATTTTATTTGGGTAGCTCTCAAATGTTCCTGTGTGCACTGAATTAATTCCGAAAGGTACATCTCCCAAGCAATCACTGTTAAAGAATTCTAAAGATAAGGCTTTCCCAGGCTCGATAATAACCAACGGAACCAAAAGGTGTGCAAATTAACTCTGCTGTGACCTTCTCTCCACTCTCTCCCCATCAGACAACATGCACATTAGCAGAAGGTGTTTAATGACTATGGACACCAAGGCTCTTAGCTAGGAAACACTGTGATGCTAGCCCACAGGAACGCTAACCCCAAGTTCATGAACTGGAGCTAGAAACAGCAAAACTGTTACGTACTTACTGCTTGGACAAATATTGCCACTTGGTAGCAAGATCGCTAATAGGGCCACGGTGCTGAGTCTCCTACCCTTTCCTGAGAACAGTGCTGGGTCTGCCTTTGCTCTCAGCTCTTTCTGTTATTCATTTCTTGACTTATTTTTTGCCAAGCTGACTAAAAGGAAACTTAGACGAACCATTTTGTAGGAATCCTCTTGTCTTCAGATACTAACCTGAAATGAAGTCATGGGGATTTTACACACCAACTTGACCACATAACTGTGGTGCCCAAAATATTTCAGACACATTAATATTCCAAACTCACCTAGAACAGCAGTTGTAGGGAGTCTCACCAAGTGACTCTTTTCTTGATAAGCCAAAGAGCATACGGTGGGTTACACGGCTTACTCTGGCTCCATAACCTAGGACTGGATAACCAGAACAGGCGGCCCTCCTAGTTGGAAATAAAGGAGTTTCTTTAGCTTCTGTCCTCTAGTTTCAAGCATCTACCCAATTAAAAGCAATTATCATATCACCTCCACCTCCCACAAATGAGATTATAATTTTCTGGTATTTTTAATTCACTTTTGGTTTCATTCAATGATATTGTGTTTAACTTTTTTAAATTTTTAATTCTAATAATGACTCAAATTTTACTCAGTTGGATTCCTGGTTCTGATTGAGGTTGAACAATTTACCCAATCTGACTCTGGTTCCCAATTGAAAATGAATTTTAAGAAAATACTTCAGAAGGTTCAAAATGTTCAAAGTGCTCTACTACAATAGAGCTCTGCTTATTTGTACGCTTTTATGTTTCCAAAAGCTTTTCAGGATTTTCATTTATAGGGACTGGTGTACAAAAGAGATGGAGAACAACCCTTTTTTTTTTTTTAAACCCATAGCCTTTCATCTTAGAATCAGTACTGTGTATTGGTTCCAAAGCAGAAGAGTGGTATGGGCTAGGCAATGGGGGTCAAGTGACTTGCCCAGGGTCACACAACTAGAACCCAGGACCTCCCGTCTCTAGGTCTGGTTCTCAATCTACTGAGCCACCCAGCTGCCCCCCCCCACACAACCCTTTCCCCCCCTCCAGCTCCTTTTAAATCAGCACCTGAATACAATATTCCATCAAATCTAGAATTCTCTATGCAGTTTTCAAGGTCCTTCGAAAGCTGATATTACTCTGCCTCTTCCCACATTACCTCCACATTCTGATATCTTACTCCATCTTTTGGCTGTCCCCCAAAACCTACCAGTCCATCTTTTCTTCCTTTGTACCTTCACTAAAATTCTGCCCCTTACCAGAAATGCCCTTTTAAACTCCATCCTTTAAGACCCAGTTAAATCCCACGTGATCCACCATCTAAGACCGCTGCACCAACGTGCATCTATCTCACTCTTTTAAACACTGTTTCTAGGATCTGTGCCATACCCTGAAGGGAGGACAAATGCTAAGGGTGCCCTGAGCTTAAGTCAGGAGCTACCTCACTGACGACAGAGGTGTTCTTGGAGGAAACTGGCCACCTGGTGGTATGCTGAGAAGACCTTGAACTCAGAACCTTTAAGAGTGGGGATGGATGCACGAAAGAGAGGAGGGGTATGTCAGGCGGCTTGGGACCCCAGGTCTCCCCTCCCCTAAGAGGCACTTGGAAAGGGAATGCTGGTCAAAATACCACCTTCACTTCATTTCCTTCATGAGTACTTTCTTGTGGGCAACGTGTCTTTCATCACAACTTGATGAAGATGAAAATATGTACTGCATGATGGCACATGTATAACCTAAGTCATATTGCTTGCCACCTGGAGGAGGGGACAAGGGAAAGAGGTACGGAAAGAATTTGGATGGAAAAATGTCAGAAAATGAAGGTTAAAAATTGTTTCTGCAGGCAATTGAGAAAAATATAAAATAAAGTCTTTGGGAAAGGCAGGGGGAAAGAAGACTTCACAGGTAAGAAGGGAGCACATTATGAAGGGCTTTAAAAAATAAACAGAAGATTTTATCCAGAAATTAGCTCTTGCCCTTAGGGACAAGACATAAAAATGAGAAAATGGCTCTTTACTGCAGAATCCTGACAAATCAATATATTTTACCACCTGAATCTTTTTTTTTTTAATTGATGGCTATGAAGGGAGGGAGGAAAATAAATGGAATCTCCAAAAAGAAAAAATGAATGCTTAAAAAACATTGATGGCTTTCATCAATTTTTTTGAGCATTGGTTACCATAGCGGTAAATATTCACTCTTGGAATAAAATTTCATTTCTCTACATATACTCTACTAAGGAAAAATGTTTAAGACTCCCATTAAACTCTCTCCTTTCATGTAAAGAGTATAGTTTTATAACTACCCTGATCACCTATTTATATACAATAAAAGGAAAAGACCAAAATTATAGAGTATTTTCAATGATAAGTTGAGTAGAACTGGTGCACAACCACTGCAATTTCAGAGGAGGTACTTATTCTCTCCTAACTTATAAAAGTTATCTGCTATTTACAGATTTAAACCTATTACCAAGGCAAGGCAAAGAGAAAAGGAATAGACTAACACCTCAATGATTTATTTACTTATCTGTGGATTGGCTGAATCCTCCCCCACCGACAGAGCTCCTTCAGGGCTGGGATTGCCTAATTTTGTACTCCCAGTATCTAGTTCAGTGCCTTGCACACAGGAGGTTATTAGTACATGTTTGAATTGAATTAAATTGACCTGCGGGGGATAAACTGTTCTAAGTGGGTAAATTTGTCAGATAAATAGTCTGTCACTTAAAGCACCTGAGCTACTTTTAACTCCTTGTGATAGAAATCTTTCTAAAATGTATTACTTACTTCCCTACCTACAAACAGAGTTTCTAGGGTAGGAAGCAGACATGGAACAGAATTCAACCTTTCTCTGATGATTTACGGTTACTGTTCTCAAAATCTCTATGCTGGGGGAAACTGAGGTTCGCCAATACCAATGGACACCACAAAACCCTTCTTCTTTTCTCATTTGTGGTTCTTCTTCTTTCACTCAAGGAAGAGGATCACTTCAATGCTATTATACAGTTTGTTTTGAGGATTCCTACCAGCATCCTTCCTTCCCCCACCTTTTTTTTTTTTAATAAAGAACTGTGGACTCTAAGCTTAGGAAGGAAGGTCTGACGTTTACCCAAGAAAGTGGAAAGCGAATCTTCTAAACCTGTTAAATTAGTCATCTCAACTTCACATAATCACAAGCTGAGAAATTCAAAGCAGAAGGCCTGAGGGTGGCTCTATGGATCTCCTCTGAGGTAAAACTACACGGAGTTTATGATAGCTATTTTTCCAGCTCACTAGTTCCTGTTCGTGCAGAGATGGCACCAATGAATGAGATGCTTCTGGGAACAAAGTTCCTTTATATGGAAAGGCACTATCCCTGCCTTTGAAAGCACAGGAGGATGGACTCCCATGTCCTATGTTTTCAAGTCACTGTTGCTGCTAAACTAAATATTTTTTAATGTCTTTCATATAGAAAGTTCGATTCTCTAGCACAAAGACAAATGGGGTAAATGCTAGGCAAAACTGGGATGAGAGCAAAATTAGTTTTCTAGAGCTAGATCTTCTCTATGGTAATACTCTTCCATTTCTGGACCCTTTCTCCCTCCCTCTCCTACTTCAAAAGGCTCATTACCTACCTAATCTTTAAAACAATCCATATATCAAAATAGCAAAAAAGTCTGGAATCATATTTTTATCTGTTGACTATTTACGAATGACTGACCATATAATATTCAGAACAAGTGTGGCTAGGATGTTACTTCACATTGACATTATATTCATTGGTATTGAATGATTTCTGTTTACCTTTCCTTTAAAAAAAAGAAAACTCTTAACTTCTATTTAAAATTGAGGAGTGATCAGGGCTAGGCATTGAGGGTCACACAACTAGGAAGTGTCTGAGATCATATTTGAGCCCAGGCCCTCCTGACTCCAGATCTGACTCTTCACTCACTGAGTCATCTAACTGCAATCCTCTCTCTTTTTCTGGAATGGAGATCTACTACCTCTTATTATTTCTCTCTCTCTCTCTCTCTGGGGGAAAAAAAAAGTTTTTGAGGCAGTATAGGTGGTAGAGTGGAGAGAAAACCCTGGGCCTTGAGCAAGGAAGGCCTGAGTTCAAATTTGACCTCTGATATTTACTAGTTGTGTGACTTTGAGCAAATTACTCAACATTTGTTTGTCTCAGTTTCCTCAAATGTAAAAATGGGCATTGTCATTGCACCTACTTTCCAGGCTTGCTGGGAATATCAAATGAGATATTTGTAAAGCATTTAATTAACAAGTGCTAGATAAATGCTAGTTATTACCATTAACGTCATCTTTTTTTGACAATGAAATTTTACAATGCATACTTTGTTCACTAAATTCTATAGATATAACTATATAATACTAATTTACTTATGACTAAATAATAATAAAAGTAATTCTATCTAACATAACTAATTTAAGGTCCTTGAGAGCAGAGCTTTTTGGTATTTCTATCCCTAGCACCTAGCACAGTGTCTTATACATAGTAGGCATTTAATTGATATTTGTTGATTTGAGGCATTTCAAATTCTCCATGGGCATTCTGGATGGTTCAGTGGTCTGACTGCCAGCTAAATGGGCCATTATGATAATATTTTTGTTGTCATTATTCATTCAAATCTCGAAAGTGAAGAATGCATAATTAGAGATGAAGTTAAAGGACCACTCCCTTCAGAATGAAACTCCACTAAATTTTTCTCATAGGTTCCACCAATAAGCTAAATGAGAATCATTTTCTAATTATTCCTTTTGGAAACATGCATTTAATTCTGCCAACTGCTTAAGTAATCCTGTTAAATAGCTTGTATCCTTACTGAAGCATAAATGAGTAGAATCACATAAGTGGATTATAGTCAGCATGAAAAAAAAAAGTCTCCTCTCTGGGCCTGGTGCAGGAAAGCCTGGCCGACACATTCCAGGCATTCTCAGAGTTCCGGGCTGATCATCCCTCCTCATAATTAGTCACCTTTCCCAAGACCAGCAGAGGGGATGCTACCTTGGGTCAGGAGTCTGGAGGAGAGCTGGGGCCAAGGGCAGTTAAGGAAGCAGCAATTATTTCCTGGAGGCTCCAAGGGGAAGCAGGTAACTGCAAATCAATGAACAGGAAGTAGCCCAACGAGGAAGTGTGATTGATTGGACTGGGGGGCTTTTCTAGTTGGATATTTGGGAAAGATGGAGAGTCCCAGAGTGAGATGGGGGGCAGACCTCTGGTGACTGTTTCAGGGGTTATACAGATGGGCCCAGTGGTCAGAGGACAAGGGTGACTCCCAGTTTTCTCTCATTATGGGTGAGAATGACAGAGTCACTGTTCATGCAGAAGGGAGAAAGGGGGAAGCAACATTGGAAGAAAGGACGGGTCAAGCCTCCCCCGTAGCACTTGCTCCTGTTCAGTCTTAGACAGTAGGGCAATAAACATTTATGCAGTTCTGTTATGTGCCAAATACTGTGCTACAGGCTGCAGATGCAAAGAAAGGGAAGACTTTTAAACCTGGTCTCAGGCAGCTCAAAGTCTAATGCAGAAGATAACAGGGCAGCATGTGGGTTGGAAGACAGTAAACCTCACAGCATCTATTTTTTATGGGCCCTCCAACAGCCAACAGGATTCTATGTATGTATATGTGCATACTCTTCAAAATTCAGGAAAAGAGGACCTTTTCTTACTTCTGCAACTACAAATAATCCAAGTCCCATTAATATTGCACTACTGACAGTTTGACGTTTTTTCATTAGGCACATATAATTAACTCTTAATTATCTGTGTGGAAATTATATTTACTGTGGATTATAACACATGTGGTCTACAGATAATGAGATCCTAGGTCTGAGACTGGGGGGGGGGGGGACAGAGAGAGAGGAAGATAGAGAGAGAGACAGACAGACAGTGACAAAGACAGAAAGAGAGAGAGAGGAAAGTAAGAGAGAAATAAAGAGGGAAGGAGAGAGGGAGTGAGGAAGAGAGGGAGAGGGGGGAGAGGGAGAGAGAGGGAGAGAGACAGAGACAGAGGGAGGGAGAGAGAGACAGAGAGAGAGGGAGATAGAGGGAGAAAGATAGAGGGAGGAAGATGGGGTGAGAGAGAGGGAGAGAGGGGGGAGAGAGGGAGAGAGGGAAAGGGAGGGAAGGAGAGAAGTAGGGAGAAGGGGGAGAGGGAGAAGGGAAAGAGAGGGACAGGAAGAAGGAGAGGAAGAGGGAGAGAAAGGAACATGAGAGAAATGAAGAGAGACAGAGACAGAGAGAGAATATTTTGGAGCTACTTGGGACACATAGTTATATCTGTGGAACTCAGTTAAATAATCCCAGACACAGAGAAAGTTCCAGGGTTGGTCAGAACTGATCATCATTGTCCCAGTTCTGACAAGAGGCCTTGACATATGGGAGGAAAGAAGAAAACCCAGATGAGACAACACCTTTCCATTTTTACTTCCATCAAGGATAAAGGAACTCAGAAAGAGAAAAAAAGTAAAGATGACAAATTACCCATCTTGACAAAATCCTGGGTAAGAAGACAGAGGGAACAATTGGAGTTGCACAAACCAGCCCTCAACAGACAGATAGGAAGTAAGGAAGAAATATGTAGAGGCCTTCTTTGAAGCTGACCTGACGGGCCTAGAAAGGCACAGAGTGACCAGGCAACTTCCTAGCATGCTAAGCAAGCAGAGGCCTTGTGAGGGGGCTGGTCACTCATGCTTCCTCAGGAAAGGGAGGGGTAAGAGACCTTAAGAGAGGCATCTTGTTACTCTATTTCAATGACTCTGTGATCTTACCAATGTAGGCAATAATGCTGACAATGACTATTTAGGTAGCACTTTTAGATTCACCAAGGGCTTTTCAAATAGTATCTTATTTGATTCTCACAACAACCCTGGGAGGCAGACACAATTATTATCCTCATTTTACAGAAAAGGACACTAAGGCAGACAGAGGTTCAGTGATTTGCTACAGATTACACAGCTAGTTAAGTCTGAAGTGGAATTTGAACTCGGGTCTTCCTGACACTCTCTGATGCTATAAATCATAATCCATGCATTCTTTCTCAAACTGTGCAACTCCTCTCTATGTATTCTGTGAAGATTAAATTAACTCCTCTGCCCATTTTTAGATTTAGTCACCAAAAGTATGAACACTCCACTCACAATTGAGTGGGGGAGGTCTGTGACTCACGAATCAGAATCAACTGACTACGCCCATAATAGTCCTAAGCAAAGATTTAGACTCTGATTTGTCCACGTAAAATAGAGGAAGGCACAGGAAGTGATGCAAAAAGTGTTTTTAAAAGGAGTTACAACTTCCTGTGAAGGGAAGTTTTCATGCTTGGGACTTCTAAGTGCTCTCATTCTTTGGAGTTCTGAGTTCGAGTTGGAGGTTGATGAAGAATCTGCTGACTGGACCTGAGACCTTTCTTAAAGACTGTCCTTGAATCTCCCACTTTGGACTGACACGTGGTGAGTGAAAGAGCTGACTCCTTTCCTGGTTTTTCTGAAGAGACCAGTTTCAGGAGAGACCTATCCTCTTGAGAGAGGCTCCCTGCATCCCCAGGTCCTCGGCCACAAGGGCCAAGGCCTCTCTGGCTAGGGACTAAACTCCCCTGCCTGTTTTTGAGGCAGGGGCCAGAGGAAAATACTTAGTGCTTAGGCTAGATATCTTACCCTATCCTCTCTCTGATTTCTTACTTCACTCTTTCTATATTTTGTAAATAAATTGTTAAATAAATCTCTTGCAATTAATTAAAATTCCTGGTGACCCTATTTTTAAATAATACAACCCAACATTTTATAAAAATCCCTCACAATTTCTACCCCTTACAATTCCTATAAACTTTCCAAAGGTCCTAAGTATACCAACTTTTTCTAGATTTTTTTTAACCCTAACCTTCTGTCTTAAAACCATTTCAAAGGCTGAAGAGTGGTAATGGCTAGGCAATGGGGGTTAAAGGACTTGCCCAGGGTCACACAACTAGGAACTATTTGAGACCAGATCTGAATCCAGGATCTCCCAACTTCAGGCCTCATATTCAACCTAGCCACAAAAGACATCAATTTAACACAAAGATGTGCCTCTTTTCTACCATTCTCCACCATAAAATTAGCCTACCTCGCTTTTCTTGACAAACATTTTTTTGATATGTTCAATTTCATTTCTACAAATAATGATGCACTGAGCCTGGTATTGGGAAGACTCAAGTTCAAGTCTAGCCTCAGACACTTACTAGCAGTGTGACACTGGGCAAATCACTTAACCCTACTTGCCTCAATTTTCTCATCTGAAAAATGACCTAGAAAAGAAAATGAGCTCCAGAAGACAAATAACTCCAGTATCTTTGCCCAAAAAACAAACAAATAAAAAAACACAAATGGGATCAAAAAACCAGACACAACTGAATCACAACAATAATAACTACAAAATATGGCACCTCACATAGCACAACTATTCATTGCCCTTAAGGTCACCTATAATTTTGATTCATTGGCGATAACCATAATATTCCAAAATTAGGAGTTACATGCAATCACTAGAAAAATATTGGTGTTGACAAAATGGATTTTTGTTTCCATTAGAATTGGGGAATGTAAAGGTTATGCAACTTTCCAAGCAGCATCCATCCTGCTTCCTTCTTTCAAGTCATGGGGCAACAACAGTGTATATCTTTTCCCCCATGTTTTACTCAAAGATATTTATTTTCCCAGTTATGCATAATAACAATTTTCAACAGATGTTTTCTGAAATTATAAGATCCAAATTATCTGTCTCCCTCCTTTCCTTCCCCCCTTCTCAGAGATGGTAAGCAATTTGATAGGCATTATCATGCAAAACATACTTCCATATTGGTCACTGTTGTAAGAAAATACTCATATAAAATAAAAAACCCCAAGTAAAAGCATGAATATATTGTAAAGATTAAAATTGAGGGGAGACTGAGGCAGGTAGAAATTAGTTTCTCTCTGCAAGGAGTATTATATTTTTATGAGATTTATTAAAGGTTAAGGATTAAAAAAAAATACAGAATAAGAAAGCACATGCCTAAGCCAGAGAGGCCTAGACAGGATCACCTCACATCATGGAAGAGGCGCGTCTGTTCCAAAATGGAAGTCCAAAAAAGAGGCCGAGCCTATTCACAACCAGGTTTAAATACCCCATCTCGCTCTTGGCCCAGGTGAGATTACAAAGCATTCTGGGGAAGTGGAGCAAGAACTTCTGGGGATTGAAGTCCTGGATTCAAGTCTATTTTTTACATTTCTCCGTGTGATCATTTTTGGAAAAAAATAATTTTTTCACCAAAAGGATCATGAAAACATAATCAACTTAAAGATTACAATAATGTGAGGATGAGGGGAAAAAAAACAAAACCAATAATTGCTGGTCACATTGACAAAAAGTCAATTAGGGGGCAGTCCCCTTTGGCATGAAAGTATACATACAAATAAATGTTCAATCAATCACACCCAAAATTTATTTTTGTGCACTTGTGGTCTGGAGGTTTCTTCATGGTATCTTCAACAGTTCAGTTTCTGGATTCAGAGAGGTATCATTTTTCTTTACCTAAAATTCTTCTCAAAAAGAATTTAAACTTTGCAATTTAAATAATAATATTTTTTTACAATACTAATGTGCAAGATAGTATGGTTTGATCTGCATTCAGACTCCATCAATTCTTTCTTTGGAGGTCCTAAGCATTCTTTGTCAAAAGTCCCTCAGAATTGTCCTGGATCATTGCATTGCTGAGAGTAGCCAAGTTTTTACAGTTGATCATCCCACAGTATTGCTGTTACTGCATATAATATCCTTCTGGTTTGCAGTATATATCTTAAGACATATACACTAATGGATTAGCTTCAAGGGTTTTCCACTAACTGCCTATCATTGACCAGAAAATGACCGTATTTCATTTATCTAGTTTTCCCTGTGTGGACCATCAAAAGATTTTGTATTATGGCTCTCGCTTACAAGACTTGGCAATGGCCCAAGGTCTGGTGCAACTAGAACTATGTCCTCTGAAAACATAGGTGCTGGATGACTTCACTATCCATAAGGATTCCCTCTGCCATCTGGACTCTTCATTG
The DNA here is from genome assembly GCF_027887165.1 of Monodelphis domestica. NCBI lineage: Eukaryota > Metazoa > Chordata > Mammalia > Didelphimorphia > Didelphidae > Monodelphis > Monodelphis domestica. The sequence continues at coordinate 238,119,507 of NC_077233.1, read as the reverse complement.
GGCAGGGAAGCACCATTAATGAACATGGAGCTGCTGGTTTTACATCTTGCTTGATATTACTAGCCAGTGGGTCCTTGAACAAAGTTCTCACTGCATCTTTCAAGGAATTTTAAAATTATCTCAATATGTGAATGGGCCTTCTTGAGGAGTCTTTGAGGTAGCATTGTGCTTTATTGAATCATGTGGATAATTCATAAAAAATAAGCACAGAGAAATATTGTATTTGCTATGCCTTTCATTAACTTTGTGACTATAATTACATGGTCTTACTATGGAATATAATTTGTAATAACCTGCCAGTTCCTTGTTTTCATCAAGGGAGCCCTCAATAGTAAAGAAATAAAAGTCATTATTATGTCATGGACCTCCTTTGTGTATATATTTGGTCTGGTCCAGATGGTCATCTCATTTTCTACAGTATATCAGGATTGTTTTCTTACTCAAATTTGTTCCACTGTTGCTATTTTAGAAATCTTGAGAGATAAAACAATTTCCTTTTTTCAAAAGTTGTTTGTTTGGAATGACCTCCAGGAAGTAATTCAGAGTGAGAGGAGCAGAACCAGGAGAACATGGTACACACAGACTGTGGTACAATCGAATGTAATGGACCTCATCATTATTGGCAATGCAGTGATCCTGAACAACCTGGAGGGATCTATGAGAAAGAGCACTATCCACATTCAGAAGAAACACTGTGGGAGTAGAAACTCAGGAGAAAAACAACTGCTTGATCACATGGGTCGAGGGGAAATGGCTGGGGACGTAGACTCTAAATGATCATCCTAGTGCAAACATCAACCACATGGAAATAGGTTCTGATCAAGGACACATGTAACACCCAGTGGAATTGTGCATCAGCTACAGGAAGGGTAGGGAGAGGGAAGGGAGTAAAGGAATATGATTCTTGTAACCAAGGAATAATGTTCTAAATTGACCAAATTAATTAATTGATTTAAAAAAAGTAAAATTTGTTATTTTCCCTTTTGGTTTCATCCGTAAATTCTTTCAGGAATGACATAGTTTACTATTTTTCTATCTAGTACTCACTGCTTTACAAGATGACATTACTCATAATGTTCTAACATTGTCCTTCATATTGTTTGGTAAATAAATTTGTATTCTACACTGGTTTTGTCCTTGACTACCAAACCTTTGTTTGACAAGGAGATGAAGTGATTGCTGATTGAAAAAGTTTTTGACCTCATCTGTAATAAATGATTTAAACTAAAGTTCTGATAATCAATGCCAACTTCTATTCTTTAATCAATTTTCTATTTTTTCTGTATCAAAAGCTTTAAAAATAATTCATGTGATGCATTTTGTTATTTTATTTCATGTTCTATTTTGATGTTGGCTTTGTTTATTTTTATGCCAATATTGTATATAGATAGTTGATTCAGAAATGACTACCACATTGGTAGTGCAGGCAGAGGTTCCAATATATAGAGTGCTGGGCCTGGAGTCAGGAAAACTTGAGTTCAAATCTGTCCTCAAATACTTGCTGTGTGACCCTGGGCAAGTCACTAACTCTGTCTCAGTTTCCTCATGTGTAAAATGAGTTGAAAAAGGAAATGGCAAACCATTCCAGTTGATCTCTGCCAAAAAAATCCCAAAAGGGGTTACAAAGAATCAGACACAATTAAAAATTATTAAACAACAAAAATCACATTGGTAAAATCATTTTGTGTTTGTAAATATAAAAACATTTTTGTTTGTTTTAGGACTATTATTCAGTTTTTTATTTGTTTTGTTTCTTGAACCTGATAAATTTCACAGCTTTATCCCAAGATAGGGGTCCCTAAACTAGTTCTTGTTAAAACACATTTTGATAGTTCTATTTTAATATAATTGATTTTCCTCCTGATATTATGTGTTTTATACACTTAAAAACCTTACTCTGTGAAAGGGTCCATAGGCTTTCTTGAACTGCCAAGAGGGTCCATGATACACAAAAAAGTTAAAGACTTAACTGCTTTACCCAATGCTGACCCTTAAGATGAAGTCTTTGAATATGTTCATCTAATTTGAAAGGTTATAATAAGCTCCTGAAGCAATTTCTCTGCCTCTTCATTTTCTGTAAGAAATTATTGGTGAACATAGAATAGTTTACCCGGCACATTTTTTGAGAAAGGAAGAATTTATGATCAAATGAGATAGAGAGCATTATAAGGTGTAAAATGGACAATTTTGATTATATTAAATTTAAAAAGCTTCGTACCTAAAAAAACCCTAATGTAACCAAGATTAGAAGGGAAACAACAAACTAGGAAAAATGTTTATAACAATTCTCTGATAAAGATCTAATTTCTCAAGTTTATAAAGTACTTAGTCATAAAATTCAAGATTAAAAAAAAAACTTTTGAGAGAAATTTCAGGAAAGAAAGCTTGCTAACTCCCCAAATTAAGAAAGTGAACTTTTCGAGGAAGGTGCCATAAAGAAGCCTGCAGAAACCACAAACTGCATTAAAAGATACAGAATGAACTTTGGGATGTAATGAATCGAACTAAAGGAGATTGAACACATTTACTCTGAATGTTAACTCTTATGCCAAAGGGAATTACCCCCAATTGGCTTTTTATCCATTTTTTTTGCTCTTTCTCTTTTATTTCCCTCTTATCCCCAAATTATTGTCATTTCTTCTAAGAAAGTACAATATTATATGCACCTCTAGCAAGAGATCTTTAAAGATATAAGCTGGCTATGTGAAATGATTCATTGGGGAGACTAGGCATGTAAATCTGGGAGATTTCAATACATTTGTCTCCCAAAGAATCACAGGGGGGATTGTGTAAAGGGAACCCCTTCTTCCCAGTGTCGTGAACTTTCTGCTTGCCCAAACCAGATTAGCTTGACTGAAACACTCCAAACAGAAAGACTTTGATTGGTTCCTGAAATGTGATAGACAAAAGCAGAGGGAAAGGATGTGACATGGATAAGGAGGACTATAAAAATGAGACCAGAGAGGAGTGTGATAGAGGTAGGCACTAAAGAAAAAGTGCCAGACTATAGAGTATATGAAACTGATCACCTTGACGGGGGAGGGGCCCCAGGAGGGGAATTCTGAGGAGAGAAAACTCTGGCTGGAGAGCAGGGAGGGTCTCTCCATCTGGAGACTTCGAAGAGAGAAGGTGGAAAAAGACTTTCTCCTGAGGGTTACCCACTTTTCTGGCTGGTGACTGGAAATCCTTCCCCCCAACACTTCCCAATTGAAGGGACTTTCTGAAGAGAAACCTGAGCAGACATTACCTCAACTCCTGTTGTCCAGGGGTGAGTCAACTTGACTTTCTCTCAGGAGGCTCATGCTGCCAAGGCCTGAGCCCCCCCCCCCCCAAACTCAAAGAGGGAGGAAAAGGGTTGAGATAGAAACAGGGACCCCTTTTCCCCACTTTCCTTTTCCCATTCTTCCCTGCCCATTATTCCTTTTGTATTATCTGATTGAGTTAACATTAAAAGTTATCTGTTCCCCAAACTGAGTGTGAGTGAATGGATCAAGGGGATACCTTTTGGTCTCGAGTAGTGGAGGGGGGGACAAGAAGGACAAGAGCAAATTGGGGAGAGCAGCTTTAGCTAAGGAGGGAAGGCAGAAGGGGGAAAATCTTCAAATCCCATTCCTCTCTCTGAGCTAACTCCTTACAGCTGCTGTCTCCCCTGAATCCTGCTTTGTGGAAGGGGGGTTCTCCTCCCTTTTCCCTCTCCCTCCAGACCTCGGAGTCTAAGAGTCCCATCGGGGTACATCCCTTCTCTTTCTTTTTTATTTTTTTTTAAGACAGGAGGCTGAGTTTTTCTCTGGAGGTCTTTGGCTGGGGGTCTTTCTGCGATTTGGCATTGGTGGCTAGGGCAGGAGACATTCACAAGGGCTGGCAAAATTAGGGTGGTGAGCTAGGAAATATTCTTTTATTTCCTTCCCTCCTTATTTCTTTTTTAGATTATAATTATATTAAAATTATATTGCTATTATCATCCTCATGACTTAAGAGTTAATTATTTTATAAATGGCAATAATAATCTTATTTTAACTAATATATTTTCAAACAAAATGCTAAATATTACAGTTAGCATAATATTAATTTTTCAATATTACATCTCAATATTACAAAGGATATGAACAAGCAATTTTCGGAAGAAATGCAAATTAAAACAACTCTGAGGTACTACCTCATACCTATCAGATTGGACAATTTTAAAGTAAAGGAAAGTGATAAATATTGGAGAGGATATGGCAAAATTGGGACACTAATACATTGTTGGTGGAATTGTAAGGGGATTACCCATTCTGGAGAACAATTTGGAATGATGTTCAAAGGGCTATAAAAACTATGCATACTCTTTGATCCTGTAATATCACCCCTAGGTTTATATTCCAAAGAGATAATAAAAAAGGGGGAAACTAAAATCCTACTTGCACAAAAATATTTATAGCATTTCTTTTTGTAGTGGCAAAGAACTGGAAATTGAGGATATGTTCATCAGTTGGGGAATGTCTGAACAAACTTTGGTACCTGTTAGATGATGGAATACTATTGTGCTATATGAAATGATAAGCAAGATGATTTCAGGAAAAGCTGAAAAGATCTGCATGAATTGATGCAGAGCAAAATAAGCAGAATGAGAACACTATACACAGTTAAAGCAATACAGTCATCCCTCGCTTTCGTGGTTCCCTTATTGTGGCTTCACGGTATCGCGGGTTTAAAAAAAAAAATATATATATATATATATAATTCTGCATCACAGAGTTTTTGCTATATTGTGGGACCAACCACAGTGCTGTTTTTGGTATCCTGGGTGCTGATTGGCTCAGTGTTTATAAGAGTATGGGAAACGTTAAAAAGAGTATGAAAAGCTTTATAAGAGTGTGGAAAGGGTTTATAAAGCCTTAAAATCTATATAAATAATAAAATATAACACTGCTATTTCACAGATTTTCACCTATCGGGCAGATCTCTGGGACATAACTCCCACCATAGGTGATGGATCGCTGTATTGCACTTTGATCAACTAAGAAAACTTGGCTATTCTCAGCCATGCAATGATCTGGGACAATCCTGAAAGACTTAGCATGGGGAAGGCTATCGACCTCCAGAGAAAGAACTGTTGGAGTCAGATGGATGCAGATTAAAGTATAATATCTTTCACATCAGTGTATTTCTAGTTTTATTTGGGGGTTTTGGTTTTGTATAAGTGAACTCTTTCAACAATGAGCAATATGGAAGTGTTTTACATGATAATAAAAATAAAATTCAAAAAAATTGTTGGTGAATAAGTTGCATTTATCATCTTAGCCATCTGGGCAGAGGGTGGGGAAAGTGAGAATGTCTTCAGCAAGTGTAGAGAGGGAAAGGGTGTGGCCCTAGGACTCTGCTCCCCTCCAGCTCTGCTGCTTGTGAGCCACCCACCTTCTCCCTTGTGCACTCCCATTTGCTCCTGGGCAGAAGGTTGGGGTGTGAAAAATGTCATCAGGCACAGTGGAGAGGAGGAGGGGAGTAGCTCCGCCCAAGTCCCTCTGCCTTTCTAAAAACAAACTGGACGGTGGAGTGGGGGGAGGTGCCCATAGAAAGTGTTTGGTGTGCCATCTTTGACACCTGTGCCATAGGTTTGCCATCATTGCCCAAGGATAACCCACATATTTTTTCAATTCCTTTTCATGCTATCTTCCCCCCATTAGAGAATAAGCTCCTTGAAGGCAGATAACTACTTTCTTATTACTTATATTTGTTTTCTTATAGCTTAGCATAGTGCCTTGAACTTAATAAGGACTTAAGTCTTATCTATCCATCTATCTTCCTATCCACCCATCTTATCATCATCATCATCATCATCATCATCATCATCATGGGCACTGCAAAACATGCATGACATCAAATAACATTTCTTGCTATCTTTGGATGCATGATGAAAACAACTCTGCCAACTCTTTTGTCTGTGAGCCAGTCTTGCTTTTTAGCTATAAATTCCATATAGATTCTAGCTCCTGGTTTCATTTATAGTGTGAATATTAATAAAGAGGATTTATTTCTTCCAACAGTATATTGATTTGTTGGCTACCAAACAAATATCTCTTAGAATAGCTATTGTTAATATTTATAGAGTATATTAAAACTATGTAAAACCCACCTCTGCTAAAATAGGAAAATGTGATCTGTATCAAGAAAGAAATATAATGGTTCTAAGAATCCTTATACCCTAGGCCACAGGCCAAAGTCCTGAGAAGTGGAAGTACTCAGGAGGCATCTTCTTGTTTTGGCTTTGCCAACAAGTGGCCATCTGGCACAAAATGAAAAGAGAATGTAATTCTGGTATAGTTTTTCCTTCTCTTAGTAGACAGTGGGACAGGGGGTCAGATAGGTGGTTTCAGTGGATTGAGCCAGGCCTAGAGATGGGAAGTTCTAGTTTCAAATCTGGCCAAATACACTTCCTAGCTGTCATCTAGAAGAAAGCAAGTCACCCTAATGCCAATTGCTTAGCCCTTACCTCTGGGAGAGGAGAGAGACAGACAGACAGACAAACAGACAAAGAGAGAAGGGGGAGAGGGAAGGAAGGAAGGAAGGAAGGAAGGAAGGAAGGAAGGAAGGAAGGAAGGAAGGAAGGAAGGAAGGAAGGAAGGAAGGAAGGAAGGAAGGAAGGAAGGAAGGAAGGAAGGAAGGAAGGAAGGAAGGAAGGAAGGAAGGAAGGAAGGAAGGAAGGAAGGAAGGAAGGAAGGAAGGAAGGAAGGAAGGAAGGAAGGAAGGAAGGAAGGAAGGAAGGAAGGAAGGAAGGGTAAGGGGAGTGAGAGAAGGGTGAGGGGCTATCTTCTACCTCTGAGTATAAGTCAAGTGTTTAGAATGAGAGGAACAGCTAAAATCCTAAACATTTGAACAGTCAAGTTTACTTGGATATAGCTCTACAAAATATTCTGTTAAGTTTGTACCAATTTATCATGTGCCTACTGTGGATAGTGCACTATACAGGACACTGGGGATAAAAATAAAATTAAACAATCTCTACTTATAATAAGCTTATTTATATTATAATGCTTATTTGTCTTGGCTATTATATTTCACATAGCCAATACTAAAATTATTTTGTGCTCCCTTAGACTATCATTGACTTATAGCACAGATATCTCTCTAGGGAGATCCCTGGGAATGTAATTGATTTATAGCACAGAAAGATAGAAACTTCAGTATTTGAAAGAATCCATGCTGAGTTTAAAATATGCTACACATGATCAATAATCTGCATTTGGATGATTCAAAGTTGTCTGTTAGAAGTGCATCCCCACTGATCTGGATACCAATGCATTGCAATGAATACTGAAAACTTAGATTCTATTTATAGTTCCACTATAAATCCACTGATTCTCATTTGAGACAAATCTCTGTGCCTCATTTTCCCAATATAAAAATTGGAGGTAATACAAATGTACAAATATTTCTTCTATAATTGAAACTGTCACCAAGGAATGAATGAGTAAAGTAAATTCTGTATACCATAAAATATTAATCTCCAGTAATTTTTTAAAGCAGGGGTTACCAATCACTTGGAAGCAATCATGAGAAAGCAGATATTAAATATAGCTATTCCTCTGGTGATACTGGCCTTCATTTAAAACATCTAGTCTGTATTTCTCCCCAACTAGAGACAAGGGAATGAAGTAATTCCTAAAATATCTAGTCCATGATTGAATTTTCTACTTTAATTCAGTATGGTGATGCTTGGAAGAAAAAATAAATTTCTGAGGGGTAGGAATCAAATGTATACTTAGTTTTAAAAATTGGGATATTAATAAGACCATAATGGGAAGATACACAAAATAGCTCTGAAGTTCAACACACATGAGAGACTCAGCAGGCAATGAGCAGATCATCTTTTAATTACTCAGGGACAATTATGATACCTTGAGCTATAAATTTACTTATTTTGTTGTATTCTGTGTGGGGAAGTTCACAATAGTGAGTCCATGCCTGAAGTATTGTATTGATTTTTCTACATGGCACATGTAAGAGAAGATTATATACCAGGAAGAGTTCAAAGATGGTAACCATGATGGTGAATAACCTTGAGATCATTCCATAAAGCTATGGAAGGTTGAAGGAAATAGGAATGTTTATCCTGGATAAGATAAAATAGAAAAAACACAACTGTCTTAAGTCTTCAAAGGGCTGTCACATGAAAGAGGGATGTTATTGAGTCATTCCAATATTCCAATTCACTGGCTTTTTGTGACCACATTTTGGGGTTTTCTTAGCAAAGAAACACAAGTGGTTTGTCATTTCTTTAGCTCATTTTACAGATGAGGAAACTGAGACAAAGAGGGTTAAGTGACTTGTCCAGGGTCATACAGCTAATAAGTATCTAAAGATAGATTTAAATTAATGAAGATGAGCCTTCCTGCTTCCAAGTCCAGTGCTCTATCCACTATACAACCTAGCTATACTCAAAAGAGGAAGTGGACTTCTATTTGGGCCCAGGAAGTCAAACAATGAGCAATATAGCAAAGTAAAGATCAATATTCAAAGAAACTTCCTTATAAGTAACTCAAAGAGGAATATGCTAAGGAGGTGGTAGGATTCCCATTACTGAAGGTCTTCAAGCAAACTCCTTTTCAGTTATGGATTGGACAGTACAGTCTCTGAGATGTTATTTCCCGCTCTAAGATTTTGTGTGATGGCTGGTAGGGACCATATCATGAAATACGCATGTCCTTGAAGAAAGCGGAAGAACACTCTCATATACAATAATGTGTATAGAAATTCATTTTATTTTAACAAAGAATTGAAAACTAAGAGGGGGAATGAGTTGAAAAATAGTTGAATAAATTGTAGCTTATGAATTCAATGCTGTAGCAATTTCAGAGAAATCTGGAAAGACTTGTATGAAATGATCTAGAGTGAAGTACGCAGAACCAGGGTAAAATTTAAATGCTAACTTTGTAAAAAGAAAAAAAAACAATAACCAAAAACTTGGAAATACTTAACATTCAATGATCAATCATTATTCCAGGTGCCATGAAGCGTGCTAACCACACACCTCCTGACAAGACAGAAGATGGACTCAAAGTGTCAAATAAAGATATACATTTTTGGATATGGCCAATGTGGGAATTTGTTATGCTTGACTATACTTTTTTTGTTAAAAGGACTTTGTTTTTGTTTTTCTTTTCAATTTGAGGGAAGAGAATTAGAAAGAAGATGAGGAAGAGTCTAAAAAGAAAGAGAAAAAAGGGTTACAAAGATAGTTTTCAAACATGAACAAAGTAGAACCAAAGGAAGGCAAGATGGAAATAACGACAAGCAGGATAGTTTTTGAATGTTATGTTGAATTTTATCAGCAATGCAAAGATCCAAGACAACTCCAAGAGACCCATGATGAAAAATAGTATTCATTACCATAGAAGGAACTGATGGAATCTGAATACAGATCAAAACATACCATTTTCACTTTATTTCCTTCACAAGTTTCTTCTTGTATGTGCTATATATGTTTTCTTTCACAACATGATGAATATGGAAAGTGTACTCCATAATAGCACATATATATCAGATTACTTGCCGTCTTGAGGAAGGGTCGAAGGAAAAGAGAGAATTTGGACAGCAAAAGTCAGAAAACAAATGTTTAAGAAAAACTTTCTCTATGCAACTAGGAATAGAAAATATTTTAAAATTGTTGTTGAATGTATTATCTACTAAAAAGGAAAAATTAAGCTATATGTAATAAAAGATGCAAAATTTAAAATCCAGTCCACTTTTTCTGTTTAACTCTAGTCATGGAAATGCTCTTTGTATTTAATATTTGCAAAGCCTAGAATAAAAAAAAGTAAAATATATGGGTGTATAAAGCAAGAACAATAGACCAGATGGCCTCTAGGGCCCCTTCCAATTCTAAAAGATTCTATGATTCTAACCCTTTGAATGCTGGGAATATTTCCCTCTACCTGAGAAAGGTCAAGATACTTCATGCTATGGATAATTCAGCCCAACTCCCCCATTTTGCAGGTGAGAAAACTGAGGCACGAGGAGGTTTGCCCAACTATATACAGGCAGTAAGAGAAAAAGCCATGGCGTAACCTTGGTTTCTTGTCTCTGAGTCTGATGCCCTTTCCACCATATTAGAATTCTAAAATTAAGAACATTTTGGCAGCAAGCAATATTCCTTTACCTCAAGGCCAAAACATTTTCCCTCTGAGGTTGTCATTTAAGTCAAAGGAAAAGTGTGATTTACTCTATAAACAACTTTTCAGGAATACCTCTTTTATTCTCACTTTTCAAGAATATTTCTCTTGCAGTTACTTTTCTTAGTTTGTCATTTCTAGCCCTAAGTCACAAATTCTTCTCCTAATTAAATTAGTTTTCCCCTGATTCCAAAAATAAATAAATGGACAGCCAAAAAGTGCCAACATTTTTAAGAAGATTAAAAAAATCAGTGTGGAATGATGTCACATAGAACAAAAATTTGCAAGTATCATTCAATAATAGCTATGTCTTAGATAAACAATAGATTTCCTAAAGCCCAAACAAAGAAGTAGCAAAATGCAAGGGTTATCCAGTAGGCTTCAGTGCATTTGGACTCATAACACTAGGGCAGTGATGGCAAGCCTTTTAGAGATGAAGTGCCGGGCCCCACCCCCACCCCACATAGAATACTGTGCCCCTATCCCAGAGAGGACATGCCATATCCCTCCCTCAGGGGACAGAGAAAGCTCTCCCATTGGGCTGCTGGGTGGAAAGGTGGGGGAAGTGAAGAATGTCCTCAGTGTGTGTAGAGAGGGGGAGGGGAGTAGCTGGAACACTCTGCTCCCCTCCAGTTCTGCAGCCTGTGATCCACCCACCTTATCCACTGTGCTCTCCCATTGGGCTGCTAGGCAGAGGGGCAGGGAATGTGAAAAAATGTCATTAGGCACAGTGGGAAGTGGGAAGGGAGCAGCTCTGCCCAAGTCTGTCTGCCTTTCTACCTTTCTAATAATGAACTGGGGGTTTGGGGAGGGGGGGGGTCTGGGGGCGTTTACCCACAGAGAGCACTCTGCGTGTCATCCTGTGCCATAGGTTCATCATCATTGCACTAAGGTTTTGTTCAAGACCATGCCTACATCGACCCATATCAAAGAAATCATCAATTCAATGACACATGGGAAGAAGCACACGGCATTGATAAAACTGTATCATTTGGGGCTGGAAAGCCCTTAGTGGTCTTCTAGCGGAGGCCCCCCCATTATAGATGTGTAACTGTCCATAAGGTCAACTTTTATGACAGAGACAGACTCCAACTAATTTTTCTAAAGTGAAGAGTCCACGACAAATACATCTGAAATAGCCTCTGCCTTTTATCAATGCAAAGCAATCATTTGATTCCTCTCTGATGGATTCCCTATCAACCACTGCCAGCATAGCAATTTATCTGCACCTCCTCCTTTCTCCTCAGGACTGGAACTCCAATTTTACATGCACACACAGCCCTCTGATGACCTTTCCTCTTTACTGTGCAAGATTGAGAACATCAACCATACCTTCTCTTATCTCTCGTCTCCAAATCTCAAAACTGCTCCACCCATCCTCTCCAGGCTGGAGGATAAAATGACCCTTCTTTCTGACAAGAATTGTGCCGTGACCCCATCCCCTCCATTTCCATCAACAGCTTACCCTATTGATTGCCCCTTTCTCTAGTCTCTTTTTATCTATAGGCCCCTTCCCTTCTTCCAATCAACATGCCTGTGTTTCCCCTATGTTTTTCATAGCAGTTTAAACTTCTCTCTTTCACGGTTTAACTTAAAATTATTAATGAATAATTCAAAATAAAATAATTAATTAACTTTTTAAAACTTTCTATGTAGAAAGTCTACCTTTGTGGGCAAAATGTGTCTTCTTTCACAACATAATGAATATGGAGGAAATATGTATTGCATGATAGCACATATATAATATATAATATATGTATATATGTATATAATTATATATAATATATAATATAATATGCTGTCTTGGGAAAGGGAGAGAAAGAATTTGGATCACAAGATGTCTGAAAACAAATGTTCAAAGTTGCCTCTACAGGTAATTCGGGAAAAATACAATAAAATAAATAAATGCTTTTAAAAAAGACTATCTTGGGGGCAGCAAGGTGGCTCAGTGGACTGAGAGTCAGGCCCAGGGATAGGAAGTCATAGGTTCCAATCTGGTCTCAGACACTTCCTAGCTGTGTGACCCTGGCCAACTCACTTAACACCAGTGCCTGGCCCTTACAGCTCTTCTGCCTTAGAACCAATACTTGGTATTGATTCTAAGATAGAAGGTATGGGTTTATTAAAAAAAAATTAAAAATTTAACTTTAAGATATACAATAATTACAACATAAATGAAATCTATAATGATATAAATGGAAACAATATAATAGCAAAAGAAATAGCAATAGCAAAAACCTGACTATGGGGATATCAGATTCAAGCCTGACCCAAAACAAGGATGATAAAGTATAGCTCCCCCTTCCCTTCTCTGAGATAGGAGACTATGGAGGTGTAGAGCACTGCATATACTATCAGACATGGTTGACATACTGGTTAGTTATTCTGGACTGTTTTTGTTATCTTTTTCTTTGTATTAAGGGATGAAGCACTGGACAGGGGAAGGAGAAAGACATTCAAAACTAAGACAATGTAAAAACAAATGCTATCTGTACAAAAATATTACAATAAGGTTTTTCCTCACATCTTCACCACTTGTTTGCTCCTCAGTCCTTTAGAATCTGTCTTCTTAACCCTCCTCCCCTTACTGAAACCTGCTCAGAGGCCACTAATGTGATGGCTTTTTCACTCCTTGTCTTCTTTGGATCTTTTGAAGCACCTGACACTGGTGACTACCACGACTACCTCTCTTGGCTTCTGTGACACTGGCCTCCGCTGGTCTTCCTTCTCACTCTCCGATAGCTTCGCCTCAGGTTCCTTTGCTGGTCATCTATGGTCTAAAGTATATAGCCTTTCCATGAATGGCTTCCACTGCTCTCATAGGTCGTACTTGTAGGCACATGACTCCAGAAATCCAAATATCCAGGCATAATCCCCAAATTGCAAACCACATTTACAACTATCTGCTGGACATCATTGCTAATGTTCCACTAGTGCTTTAAACTCAATTTATCTCAAATTCAGGCCATCATCTTCTTTCACTATTTCTGTTGACTTGACTTGACCGACATCATCTGCCCAACCTAAAACCTTAGTTACCCCAAGGCTAAAAATCTCTTAGTCCTGATCCCTTTCTTTCCTTCCCTTCTCCAACATCTAATCAGTTGAAAAATACTGTTGTTTCTATCTCCAAAAAAAAAAAATGTCATATATCTACCTCCTCTGCCATTATTTCCTGTAGCTTTTATCTTGACTATAATAGAAACCTAACTAATCACCTTCCTTCTGCTTCTCTCTCTCTCTCTCTCTCTCTCTCTCTCTCTCTCTCTCTCTCTCTCTCTCTCTCTCTCTCTCTCTCTCCCCCCTCTCTCTCTTTCCCTTTCCCTTTCTCTCTCTCTCTCTCTCTCTCTCTCTCTCTCTCTCTCTCTCTCTCTCTCTCTCTCTCTCTCTATTTCTCTCTCTCCCTTCCTCCCTCCCCTCTCTGGGTCTCTTTCTCCCTCTCCATTCTCTCTCTCTTCTGTCTCTCTCCCTCCTTCCCTCCATTCTCTGTCTTTCTCCTTCTCTCCCCCTTCTCTCTCTGTCTTTCTCCCTCTCTCCCCCTCTTCTGTCTATCTTTCTCCCTCTCTCCCCCTCCTCTCTGTCTTTCTCCCTCTCTCCCCTTTCTCCTCCTCTGTCTCTCCTCTGACTTCCCATCTTTCTCCTCTCTCTCTCTCTCTCTCTCTCTCTCTCTCTCTCTCTCTCTCTCTCTCTCTCTCTCTCTCTCTCCCCTTCCCTCCCTCCTCCAATCCTCCCACCTAGCCTTCATATAGCTGCCAAAATCATCTTCCTATGTGATATGTTTGAACATAGGACTCCTCTGCTCAAAAACACAAGGCTTCCTATTGCCTTCAAAAGCAAATAAAAATTCCTCAGCTTGGCATTTAATGCCTTCCATATCCTCCAATCTACCTTTCTACTCTTACTTCAAAATTTTCATCTTTATATTCCCAGCATCTAGCAAGTTTTGCGTAAAGTAGCCACTTATTTAATGGCTTGAATTAGAAATAAAATTGTTTTCTCCTCTCCAGATGAAAGTCACTTTCGATGAGGAAAAAAAATCATTTTGGTATATTTTCTTAATTCTATGTATTTCAAACTAAAAAATAAAATGTTTGTAATATCATTTCCCAAAGCTTGTGATCCAGAACATTTTTTGATTGTATATTCCTATTGGCAATAAATTTTCAGTACATGTCCAAATTATGCATATTTCTTTATAAATTACATGCATATAAGTGATTCTAAGTTCAGTTGATTTCAATACTTGGTTTTAATGGCCTTAATAGCTGAAAAGCATACCACACAAAGATATATAGTTTAAAATGGAAGAGGGTGCATTACTTGTTGAGTTTCCTAACTCACAGTACTCAATTTTCAATTCTATCCAATTATACAAAGGTTTTGGAGGAAATTCAGCTCATAAATTTCCATCTTCCCTGATGTCAATCAGTAACTCTTACAAGCTAATCCAAAGGTGTTACATCTTAATAGTTTTAATGTGCAAAAAACCCAACTATTTCTCAAACACATATCTTACTCTTAGTGTAGTTTATTTCATGAATTCAAGGAAGCAACTCAGTTTTAAGATTTTGAAATAAGCAGATGAAACACTCAAATATTCAAAGAGATCTATGATCTTATAGATTTGGGAGTTTTTTCCCATGATCAATCAACCAATCATCAATTATTTATTAAGTGGCTACTATGTGTCTATTATTATGTTGGTGCTAGGGCTACAAAGACAAAAAAGTAAATGTTAAAGTAGACAAAGAAAACTGACCCAAAAGTAAGGAAGAAGAAGAGAATCAAGTCAAGTAAAGTGTCATTATTCTGGGGTAAATGGGATAAAACAATAAAGAGAAAGAACAGCTAAAAGGGGACAGGATTTTCTCATCTCTGTCCAAGAAACCAGAAGTTTCTGCCACAGCCATGAAGTGACCTGGATGGGAGTAAGATATAGATGTACTAGGGGACAGAGTTTTCCAAAGCTATCTGTTGGATGCTGCAGGTCTCTGGGTCATTGTTAAGTTGTAATCACATCAAGGAGCCAAAAGGTAAAGGGGTAATGGTTGGGAGCTCCAATACTGGGGAAAAAAAAAAGAGTAGAATGAGTAAGTAGAGAAAATTAAAGGGGTAGTACAGTGGATAGAGCATTGGGCTTGGAATCAGAAATCATTTTCATGAGTTCAAATTTAGCCTCAGGTACTTAATCACTTTGTGACCTTGGACAAATAACCCTGTATGCTCAGTTTCTTCATAGGTAAAATGATCTGGAGAAGGAAATGGCGAACTGTTCAAGTATCTTTGCCAAGAAAATGCCAAACTGGGTCACAAAGTGTAGGACACAGCTGAAATGAATCAATGACAACAAGATTTATGTTAAGAGATACGCTCAGGGGCAGCTGGGTAGCTCAGTGGATTAAGAGCCAGGCCTAGAGATGGGAGGTCCTAGGTTCAAATCTGGCCTCAGATACTTCCTAGCTGTGTGACACTGGGCAAGTCACTTGACCCCCTTTGCCTAGGCTTTACCACTCTTCTGCCTTGGAACTGTGAAGATTGGGTTTAGCTATTTCCTGGTTGTAACAATGAAGATACTTAGTCTAACAAAATCAGGAATGTCTTGTGAATTTTACATTACTCCATCCTACTTAGTCTAAGAAAATCAGGGATGTCTACACCCATACTTAAGGATTAAGTATTTAAGAGGATGACCTTTGATAGACATGTGCTAGCAACTGACAAATCAGAAACAGTTGACAGACCCCTGGGCTGTCCTAAGTCAAGCTTAAGCTACAGATGAGATTCAGGAAAGTGATGTAAATCCGTCTATATATTTCATGTCACTTCCTCTCTTTGGCCTCTTTCCCCGGGGAGGTAGCTCTGGCTGGCAGCATGCTAAATGTTCCGACATCTTTGGTGTGGTGGCAGCTATTGTCTGTTTTGGCAGTGAGTTTTCCCTTGATACTATACTGGGAGAAGCTGAATAGCTAGTTCAGGTTCAGGCATCTTAGCTGAGCCCTCTTGGAGTTTAGGCTGATTCCTTTCTCCTTTACCTTCCAACACTATCCTCTTAAAAGCCACTAATTTGAACTCCCCCTGGCACAGGCCAGGCGGGAAAAATCCTACACCTTTTCCCTCTCCCTTCTCCTTAATTTCTTTCCTCTATATTAATTAAAATCATCATAAATTTCCAGCTGACTTGGGTATTTTATTTGGGATATCCCCTGGCGACCAAAATTAATTTAGTTTAGGTCACAACCCTAAAATTATCCTTATAGAACCAATATACAGTATTGATTCCAAGACGGAAGGTAAGGGTTTAAAAAAAGAGAGAGAGAGAGATACCCTCCAATTAGCAATCATTCCAAGGACCCACTCAGGAGACCATTGCCTTCAAATGAGTTCATGTAATTTAATATTTTAAGTTGACTCATCAAGTTTAATATAAATTCTCAGAATTTTTGGCTCTTTCTCCATTAAATGCTACTTTTCAAAGGTTCTACTCCAAGTTCTTTCTATATCCTCTCAAATAGATAATAAAACAAAATTACTTATGATACCAGGCCAGCCTCTGGAATATTTAGCTAGATAAACCCATTAAGCTTAGCAGGCACTAAATAATGAAAATTTATTTTGGCAAATGAGTCTTCTAATTACAACAAAAAGCTGAATTCTGTGAAATTGCCTTTTCAGAATAAACTTTCTATTACAACACGCACTTTGCTGAAAAATATTTCTAACATAATGATACCTGTTTGCAGCTATTGGCAATTGTCAACATTTTTGAAAACAAGTTAAATGAAAACAATTCTCTGAAATAGTTTCTGCAAAGTACAAAGTACATTTGAACATTAAAGAGAAAACTAGTTGTGAACACATTTATTTATTCTGGAAAACATTTATTCTAATATATAGTTTCTACCTATGGGACATAGCAACTATAGAAAATTGCACAAAAAGATATATTGCTGATCTGAAGTTTAATGGAAAAACAGAGAAAATGTTTCCATTTAGAATTGTGGGTTTATGTAAGTACATCAGGTTATTCTATTCACATTTCATTTAAAATTATTGAAGAAAAATTCTTCACACTTCCAAATACAATTTTCTCAGGCGGATCCATCACATACAACCCAGATTTTAAGAGCTGTCAAAAACACTCTCTACCAAAAAAAAGATACTGGTGATAAGCCATACAGAAACGGAATACATCATCTAACTTTTGGTGAGAGATTTTAAAAAGTCATTCATCTTGGCCTGTGACTTTCTTTAAAGATCTAGAACGTAATTTGTCTTAAAATTTCTCAATGGAATAACACCAAAGAGACACACGATCTGAGCTATTGTGGTCCCAGCATGGTTGAAGAGAGGAAAAACTGAGGAAATTGCAATTGTATAACTCTATTCCATTTGACTATGGGTTAGTGCAAAATGGAACATCTACTTTGAGAGTTTACTATTGAGATTGCTGAAAGCTGCTGCTTTGATGTTTGTTTTAAACGAATTATGTATGTGGAACAAATGATTTTCCATTTTTGAGTTACTGAAAAAGGGGGCTGAGCCTGCATTAACATGCTCTTTTTACCTGCCGTAGTTCTTTATTTTCATTGATTTGAATCTAATATCCAACTCACTGAGTCAATGGATTGGGCTTCCTCTAGACATAATAGTATTTATTGCCATTAGCAGGAACTACTGGATCCCCCCTTTTGTTTATACAATTATTAACCTATTGTTATCATCCAATGGGTTGAGTTAAACATCAAGTCACAATTGGTTTTAAAGTCTGAATAATTTTGGCTACTGTGAAAAAGCTGAGATGAGAATATCCATACTTGGAAGTAGTCCACCATAGGTGCCTAAAGGAAAATAGTCTTCCTTCTTTCAAACTTCCAGAGATGTCTTTCCCAATCTCCTTCACTTCTGGTACCTTCCCCCAGACACTGTCTCCAACCGTCCTTGTATATCTCTTGTATGGACATAGATGTTTGCATGTCATTGTCACCATTAGAACATTAACTCCTTGAGGGAAAGGAATGTTTCTGTTCTTTGTATCCCCAACATCTAACACAGTGCCTGGCACACAGGAAGTGCTTAAGCTTAATAAACATTTGTTGACCTGGGGACTTGAGATGTGTAGTGAAATGTCCAGAAAATATTCAGAGATCTATCTATGTGTGGGTGTGTGTATATGTATATGTATATGTATATGTATATGTATATGTATATGTATATGTATATGTATATGTATATATATACACAAAGATAAACAATAACCAGAGATTAAAATAATTTTGTAGAATTCTCTCAGAAATTAGATAAAGAATGGAAAGAGATGCCACAATCCAATCTACGATCATCCTAAAACAGCATAATTAAGATTCCAGTCTACTTATTTATGAATTGTCTGATCTTGAAACTTTACTCAACCTCTAGACTCACTTTAGTTAATCAATACACTGAAGCAAGTCTAAAGGCTGAGTAAAATTCAAGACCGAACACTTACTTAGCATCTATCAAGTGCTGGGCACTGTGCCAAGTTGGAGACTCATAAATCCTGACCTCAAGGAGATTACCTTCTCACGGGGGAACACAACACACAAAAGGTGCTGAAAAGGAGGAAGGGAGTAGAGATGGCACTCAACTTGGGGGTATGGTAGGAAAGTCCCAGAAATCTCAAAGTTGTACCGTCAGGTGAAAAATGAGATGTTCTGAGCTGTTTGTGGGATAGATAGTCGTGCCATGGAGTCCCAAGACTGATGAGAGAGATCTTACAAGGCGATAAAAGAATTTTCTGGGACATGGTGGAAAAGTCAGAAAAGCCACAAAGTAATACAGCTCGAAGGAAAAAGAAAGCTTCTCATGAATAAGCCAGATCCCCACTGCTCACACAAATTCTTAACAGGGTGCAGCTACAAATCCTTATCTGAAGCAACAAATCCTTATCTACTGACCCCCAAGACATTTTCCTTCCTTTCTCATAGATTTAAGTTTCTGGCTTACTATGAAGTACCCTAATAATAGGGAAATTTAGCATAATTAGATGCATATAGATAGCAAACAGTGGACAGAGGGCTAGGACTGGAGTCAGGAAGAAATGAGTTCAAATGCAAACTCAAACAATTACCTGTGTGACTCAGAGCAAGTCGCTTAACTTCTGTTTGCCTCAGTTTCTTCAGCTATACAATGTATATAATAATAGCACCTGCCTCCCAATATTGTTGCAAGGATTAAATGAAATAATAAGTATAAAACGCTAGGCACAGCACCTGGCACAAAGAAGCACCATATAAATATTAACAATAATAATGGTTGATGGTGGTATTATTATTTCTATTATCTACTCATGTTCCCTCAAATACATAAATATCCCAATTCCTCAGTCTACTTAATTCCTCTAGACTAGCTGCATGCCCACACCCTTGATTCTGCCATTATCTTTGTGATCTACTTCCACAATAAGTATGAAATTCCTTCATGCGTTTAGCATTTCTTTTCTCTTATGCCTTAATACTTCCTCAAATCTATTCTCAGTCCTCACTGAAACCTGGAATTTCTCTTCCCCTACTGCATCTTGCCAAACTATCACCTCTGCTCTGAACTTTCCTGATCTTGAGACTTTCAACCAGTTGTTTCCTCACTTCCTATTGCTGCTTATACCCATCACCCTGCCAAACTGCAACCTTGGCTTGCTCCCATCATCTAGCTTCCTCTGGTCCTACCAAGGAGCTTCTGAATGGAACTAGATAAATCTTTCAACCATGCTGATTGGTTCCATTACAAATTTAAGTTGTTTAATTTCAACAGGGCCTTCACTATTACAAAGCAATCTTTCTGCTCCTCCCTAATTAATTCTCTATCCTGCTTCCAACAGAGACTGAACCTGCCTCTTCTCTCTTCAAAATCTCCAACAGTACCTTACCACGACCCTCTCAGTTGAAGTATTCACCTCTTATATTCCACAAAGAGCAAGATAATTCATTGAGAACTTCCTCTTCTGACCATTACTGGCAACTTTCTACTCCTCTCAAAAACCCTTGGATTCTCCTATTTCTTACTTCCCTCTAGTTTCTGATGAAGGGCCAGCCTTCTTCCTCATCAAGAGTGACCCTTTTACTTGCCCCTTTGATCCTATCTCCTCCCCTCATAGTCTCCCACAGATTGCCCCCCCCCAAATCATCTCCCTACTTGAATTTTCACTCCGTTTCTATTTTCTGGCTCCATTCTTGCTGCCTTCTGGAGTCTTCTGGAGATAGTCTTCGGGAGCTGTCTTCAGAAGTAGTCTTTGAGGGAGCTTTGCTGAAGACTTCAGCTTGGAGCTTCAACTGGTGACCTGACTCTAGAAGGTGACTTTGGACTTGGACCTTGGCTTCAACTTAGACCTTGGCTCTTAGACTGCCTCTTGGGTGAGTGAGTAGCTAGCCTTTCCTTTCCTGGTGTCTGGAGAGAGATTAGTTTCAGAAAGGCCTTCCCTTCTTGGAGGAGGCCATGTGGGTGGAACTCCAGATCCTCCCGTTGAAAGTTAATAAGCCCTGCAGAGCTGAGCTGAACACCAGAGCAATATTTAGTGTGAGAGGATAGACATCTTCTCTACCCTCTTTTTGTATTTCTCTACTTTCATTCTTTGCACCCTTTTGTAAATAAAAGCTATTAAAAGTCATTTTGACTTGAGCTATAATATTTAAAATCAGAGACCACAAGATTATTTTAAAATCCTCATAATTTAGTCAAACCCCTAAATTTAATTCCTTACATTTTTGGCCAAATCTTCAAAAAACATTCAATCATCCTTGCTCAATTATAACTCAATATCTTCTGTTCCTCTCCTTGCTCCCTCTCAACTTTGCCCAATCCAGCTTTCCACCTTATCCCTCCATTGAAAATACTCTTTTTCAAAGTCACCAACTGTTTTTTTAATGTCAAATCTAAAGATCTTCTTTCTAGTCTCATCTTCCTTGAAAGGTGAGGATCACTCTTTCCTCCTGGATTTTCATGATACTACTCCCTTCTGGTTTATTTCCTATCTATCTGACTGACCTCCCCTTGATCTAATTCAAATCCATGTCATATCCCACAAATATGGCTATCTGTTGAGGCATCCTTATTTGCCACTCTCTTCTAGGCATCCTCCTCTAATCTTTCCAGACTGAATGGTTCCCACAGCTCCAATTACTATCTCTCTGCAGATGAACTCAAGATTTACATCTTGGTCTATCTCCTGAGGCACAGTTATCACCTGCCTATTAAACATTTCAAAGTGGGAGCTCAATGGACAGAAAGCCAGGCCTGAAGACAGGTTCAAATAGGACCTCAGATATTTCCTGGCTGTGTGACTCTGGGGGTGGAGGTGGGGGTGGAGGGAGGGGGGAAGGGAGAGAGAGGGGGGGGGAGAGAGAGAGAGAGGAAGAAGAAAAAGAAGATGATGATGATGATAATGATGATACAAATGCTTTGTTGCATTAATACTAATCTGATTTCCTTTACTGACACCATATTTTTTCCCTCAAGTGGTATTTGTGGCAGAGTTGGAAAACCTTTTCATCCACAGTTCTCTGACCTGTGCAGGTATGTCAGAGTGGAAAGAGGCCCTGGATTTGGTATCAGAGAAATTGGGTTCAAACATCACTACATACTACCTATGTGGCCTTGCATGAGTCAGTCTCCCTCAAGCTTTTGTTCCCTCATTTATAAAATGAGGGGCTTGTACAAAGGACCTCTAAGATTCTACTTCAGCTCTAAATCTAGATATTATGATTTTATGATCCCAGAAAGAGATCATTACAACAATAATAATAGTAATAACATTTACAATACATGACACATGCTATGTGCCAGGAATTATGCTGAGAAATTTACAATTATTTCATTTGATCATCACAACTCTATAAGGAAGGTGCTATTATTATCCTCATTTTTACAGTTGAGGAAACTGAGGCATACAAAGGTTAAACAGCTAGCCCAGAATCACAAACCTACTAAATGTCTAAGGCCACATTTGAACTCAACTCTCCCTGACTGTGGATCTAGCATTCTGTCCACTGCACCACCTAGCTGCCTAAAAGATTACTTCAAATGAACATCAATGGCTCCCTAACCAGTAGCAAAGATTTAAGTTGGTTTAATTCAGATGTTAAAATGAAATTGACTGGGAAGCAAACCAGAACTTCTCACTAGTACCTTAGCTGATCCACACAAACCAACATGACTTCTTACAATACAAGTTCCCTAGAATATATTTTATTTATTCATCATCATTAGCTTCATCCCTTAAGATTTCCATTTATATGCCAAGTAATGGTTTTCCCATTTGGCTACTTCTAATTAATGTATGTATATCGGTGTTTATTCACTCAATGCAACATCAGCTCCTTCAGGGCAGGCTACTGTTTCTCCAGACAGGCATCTCCCTTGTCTTCATTTGCCAATTATCTTTAAAAACCCAAGTTTGTTTCTGGATTGGGTGACAGGATCTGGAGTCCTACAAAAGGTCTCACTCACTCCTCTTTTCTTCTCTGAGTAAATTCAGAAAGATGAATTAGCACAGACCTACTTTAACCTTCTTCAGACTGGACAGCTGCAACTGAATCTATTCTGCCTCGCCATTCATACAAATTCACTCGATTGAAACCTCTTCAAGCTGTGTACAATAATAACTAGAAAACATCTTAACCAAGAATACAATATAATTTCCCCTAATTCCGGTAAAATAAAACAGTGGTGTCCTCTGAGGATTAGACAACTACATAAAATAGAAGAAATGTGTAATAAATTCCCTTTAGTATAAAAGGTGCTATACAAAATTGCTTTTATATGTGAATAAATACAGCAATAAACAGTGATAAAGCAGTAATTACAGCTTCCCTACTTCAAAAGATCCATTATTCCCTTGGTTTGGCTACTTCCTCCACTGAGGCGGATAATAGCTTCTCCGTGCATTCATCGATAGACTTGCTGCTTTACTGTGGCCACAGCTTGATTAGGAGGTAAATTGGAATATCACAGGCACTGAACCACTCACTGTTGGTCTAGAAGATGATTTTACCTCACTATTACTAAGTTTGGTGATATTATGAATGAACAAAAGGAAATGAAAGGCAAAATGTGCTTTTTTTTTTCTTTTAGAGAGTTTTCCTGATATTTTTTGTTTTCACACCAACTAGATTTCCCTTGTGGGAAACAGATACCAAATATTTTTAAAAGTTACATGATTTGTAGAGAAATCAACTGCCATACAAGTGAGCCTTTAAAACATACTTCTAATACAGTGGTTCTTAACCATTTCTTTGTCCGTTTGAAAGTCTTTTGGTGAAGTCTATGGACCATTCTCAGAATAATATATTCAAATGGATGTAATTAGAATCTGTTACCCTAAAAACTACAATTCCTGGCACTCCACTCTCCTCACATTATGTACTGATGTAGGGAGGATATGAATTTAGTGTAGCCCCACCCCTCACTCTCTTGTCTTCCTGTCCCAACTTTGGTGGAGTGGTCTTTTTATTTTATTTTATTTTATTTTATTTTATTTTATTTTATTTTATTTTATTTTATTTTATTTTAAACCCTTACCTTTCATCTTGGAGTCAATACTGTGTATTGGCTTCAAGGCAGAAGAGTGGTAAGGGCTAGGTAATGGGAGTCAAGTGACTTGCCCAGGATCACACAGTTGGGAAGTGTCTGAGGCCAGATTTTAACCTAGGACCTCCCATCTGTAGGCCTGGCTCTAAATCCACTGAGCTACCCAACTGCCCCCTATGGATTGAGCTTTTTAAACAGGCATAGAGACCTTAGTCATGTGGTCTTAATTTTGTTAAATAATTAGGTTTTTTTAAACTTCTATGTCCTTTTAATTCCTTCTACTTCAAGTGATTATTAATAAACTTTATAAAATTAATACTTAGAGTTGCTGGATATTAATTTAAGTCCTACATTTTATGGTGACCAGAAGTAGGGTTTAGAAGACTTAATTCTGAGTAAATTAGTTTGAAAAGAAACCCCCTTTCTCCAGCCATGGCTTTCTAACCTTTCCCCTCTGGGGAGTAATGGCATCTCCTCCTGTTTGCCTTGCTTCCCCCTGCTGTTGCAGCTCCTGCCTCGAATCTTAAAGAGTCTGGAGGTGAATTTTTAAGTCTTTTCAGACCCCATTAACTCTTTCAGTTTTGTTCTCCTCCAAATAATGAAGTCTCTGTAACAGTCATCAGAACAGGAAAAAAAAAACAGACTCTTGAATTCAGTGCCTGTATCCTATCACATATCATGTATTAGCTGATTGTTTCTTTGAAGATTTAATTTTGTTTGTTAAGTTCACATATTGATCTAATATATATTCTGTTACACTATGTTACTTTAAGTTACTGTGTTTTGGCTATTAGCTATATGTTCTGTTACACTATTTTTTTTTTGCATCATCCTACTACCTATATTTGTACCTTCCCATATGTCTGGACTGGAGAAAATACCATTGTAAAAGTCCATAAACAACTTGCCCAAATTCTTTTCCATGGCAAAACCATAGGTCCTTATGGATGCTGGGTTTGTCACCAGATCCATCAAGGTCACATGTTGGCTAAACGACCTTTTATGCCTTTTGGCCTTTGTTAATGGTCACATAGATCATGACAGATGGACTCCATCAAACTGGTTACAAACTATATGCAACCTTTGGGAAATTTAATGACCTAAAAATTTAAATTGATTTTCAGAAAGGATTTTTATATATCCAATAGAGCCAATACCTCTGATTGATAATCTGCCTACCTTTGAATTGTTTGTAACAAGAGGTAAAGGGTTCATTTAGTAGTTGAAGTACTGTAACACTAGTATATTCCGCACCTACACATTTATAAAAATGTAATGGGACTTCTGGGTAAACATGACAGCAGTCTAGATGCAGGACACTTCCTCTCCTCAGCACCTACCAATATAGACTACCTTAAAAGATGAAAAAACCCAAATTCATTTCAAAGAAGGAACTCTACAGTAGGGTTCAACATTGAAGGTACGTGGGATTTGGGCACTGCCACACTATAAGGGGGTGAAAAAGCTCCTACCAAAACAATAGCTGATCTACTCTCCCCCACCCCACCTATGGAGACAGAGTCAGAGTCAGTGCACCAGACACCTGAGAGCAACTACACCTGAAACCCTAGCAGGTTGAAGACCTCAGAACGTGAGCTCTTGTGGGAAGACAGCGCAGAAAAGGGCAGCAAACAACATAAGCTGTGGAGATTCAAGAGCTTATCTTAGGCAAAATCTTTGCTCCTTAACTCCATACACAGAGAACCTGCCCATCTCACTCAGATTTCTGACTAAAAAGGAAAGGAAAAACCTCCACAGTGATGGCAAATAGTGCCCAGGAACAACAACCTCCCTCCGGCAAGAAAAACAAGAAGAAGGGATTGACCCTGGAAAATTTTTACAGAGGAAAAAACCAGACTACAGAGGAACTACAAGAGAAAATTCAAATAAATGCACCAAAACCTTCCAAAAAAATGGAAATTGTCCACAACCTCTTGAAGAATTTGAATTGGAGCTTATCAAAAAGATGGAAGCCTTCTGGCAAGAATAGTAGGAAATAGTTCAAAGAGAAAATAACATTTTAAAGGAAAGGAACTCCCAATTGGAGAAACAGCTAGAAGCCACGAAAAGCAGGATAGACCAAATCGAAAAGGAAATTCAAAAGATTATAGCAGAAAATCAAAAGATTAAAGCAGAAAACCAAAATATTATAACAGAAAACCAGGCCTTAAGGACCAGAATTGGACAAATGGAAACAAATGATCTTTCAAAACAGTAAGAATTAATAAAGCAAAGTCAAAAGACTGACAAAATAGAAGAAAACATAAAATATCTCACTGAAAAGATGATGGATCAGGAAAACAGAGCACAAAGAGACAATTTGAAAATAATTGTTCTATCTAAAAACCCAGAAATAAACAGAACTCTTGACATCGTACTACAAGAAATTATCCAAAAAAACTGCCCTTATGTTCTCGAACAAGGGGGCAAAATAAACATTGAAAGAGTTCACAGAACACCCTCTAACACTAAATCCTCAAAAGACAACTCCCAGGAATGTAATTGCCAAATTCAAGAGCTTCCAAGCTAAGGAGAAAATTTTACAAGAAACCAAAAAGAGATAATTCAGATATCAAGGAGGACCAATCAGAATTACACAAGGTCTGGCAGCTTCCACACTAAAGGACCACAAGGCATGGAATATGATATTCAGAAAGGCAAGAGAATTGGGTCTTCAAACAAGGATCATTTATCCATCAAAACGGACTATATACTTCCAGGGGCAAGTATGAGAATTCAACAAAATAGAAGATTTCCAAGTATGTGTAAAGAAAAGACCAGAACTAAGTGAAAAGTTTGACATCCAATCACAAAGATCAAGAGAAACATGAAAAAGTAAATAAGAAAGAGGGAAAAGGAGGAAATGATTTTTATTCAAACTTTCTTCTTTAAGAACTACAATAAATCAAATTAATTATATTAATATATGGGGAAGCTGTTATTTGTAACACTCAAAAATTATATTCACTATTATAGTAATCAGAAGAATCATTCACAGGAAGAGATTAGGGTAATAAGTGCAATGACATGGTATGCAAAAAAAAAAGGGAGGGGAGAATCAAAGATGGCACCAAGGAAAACTTGAAGAAATAAAATAAGTAGGATAATCTTTATCACACAAAGATACGCATGGGAAGGGGAGGGGAAGAATACTATTATAAGAAGAAGAGGAAGAGAGTGCCAATATTATTGTAATACTTAAACATTACTCTCAGTGAAATCAATTCTGAGAGGGAAGAGCATCTAGATCCACTGGAGTCTTGAATTCTATCTTATCCAACAGGAAAGTGAGAAGGGAAAACTAAGGAGGGAGAGAGTACAAAAAGGGAAGGAAAGAGAGGGGGGAGAGAACTTAATAGATCCTAAAAAAATAAGAAGGGAACAAAAAGGGAGGGGCCAGAAAGGGAAGCATATTAAGGGAGGGGATTAGGGGGGTTGATTAAAAGCAAACCACTCTTTTAAAAGGATATAGCAAAAGAAGAAAGGACAGAATTAGGAAAGGATATCAAAATGCTGGGGAATACACAAGTGACAATCATAATGCTGAATGTGAATGAGATGAACTCATCCATAAAATGAAAACAAATATGAGAAGGGATTAGAATCCAAAATCCTACCATATGTTGTCTATAAGAAGCATACCTGAGGTGAGCGGACACTCAAAAGGTTAGAATTAAAGGTTGGAGCAAAACCTATTGGGTATCAACTGATAGAAAGAAGGCGGGAGTTGCAATCATGATATCTGGCAAAGCGAAAGTAAAAATAGATTTAATTAAAAGGGATAGGGAAGGTAAATACATCCTGATAAAAGGCAGTATAGACAATGAGGAAATATCACTAATCAACATGTATGCACCAAATGGTACAGCATCCAAATTTCTAAAGGAAAATCTAGTGGAACTGAAGGAGGAAATAGATAGTAAAACTATACTAGTGAGAGACCTGAACGCACCACTATCAAATTTAGATAAACCAAATAAAAAAATAAATAAGAAAGAGGTAAAAGAGGTGAATTAAATCTTAGGAAAATTAGAGTTAATAGATATATGGAGAAAAATAAATAAGGACAAAAAGGAATGCACCTTCTTTTCAGCAGCACACGGTACATTCACAAAGATTGACCATGTACTAGGTCATAAAAACATGGCAAACAAATGCAGAAAAGCAGAAATAATAAATGTAACCATTTCAGATCACAAGGCAATAAAAATAATGATCAGTGAGGGTACATGGAGAGGTAAATCAAAAATTAATTGGAAATTAAATAATATGATTCTCCAAAATCGGTTAGTTGGAGAACAAATCATAGAAACAATTAATAATTTCACTGAAGAAAATGACAATGATGGGACATCCTTTCAAAATCTATGGGATGCAGCCAAAGCAGTACTTAGGAGGAAATTTTATGTCCTTGAATTCATATATTAACAAATTAGGGAGGGCAGAGGTGAATGAATTGGACATGCAAATCAAAAAACTTGAAAGCAAACAAATTAAAAATCCCCAGAAGAAAACTAAATTAGAGATCCTAAACATTAAGGGAGAAATTAATAAAATGGAAAGTGAAAGAACTATTGAACTAATAAAACTAGAAGCTGATATTTTGAAAAAAACAAACAAAATAGACAAAGTAATGGTCAGTCTAATTAAAAAAAAGAAAGAAGAAAGCCAAATTAACAGTATCATAGTTGAAAAGGGAGACCTCACCTCCAATGAAGACAAAATTAAGGCAATCATTAAAAACTATTTTACCAATTATATGGCAATAAATTTGCCAATCTAAGTGATATGATGAATATTCAGAAAAATATAAATTGCCTAGATTAACAAAAGAAAAAATGGAATTCTTAAATAATCCCCTATCAAAAAAAGAAAATGAACAAGCCATCAAAGAACTCGCTAAGAAAAAATCCCTAGGGCCTGATGGATTCACAAGTGAATTCTATCAAACATTCAAAGAACAGCTAATCCCAATACTATACAAACTATTTGACAAAATAAGCAAAGAGGGAGTTCTACCAAATTCTTTTTATGACACAAATATGGTACTGATTCCAAATCCAGGCAGATCAAAAACAGAGAAAGAAAACTATAGACCAATCTCCTTAATGAACAAAGACGCAAAAATCTTAAATAGGATACTAGCAAAAAGACTCCAGCAAGTGATAAGGAGGTTTATTCACTATGATCAGGTGGGATTTATACCAGGAATGCAAGGATGGTTCAATATTAGGAAAACCATCCACATAATTGACCATATCAACAAGCAAACCAACAAAAATAATATGATTATTTCAACGGACTCAGAAAAAGCCTTTGAAAAAATACAACTCATTCCTATTGAAAACACTAGAAAATATAGGAATAGAAGGGCCTTTCCTAAAAATAATGAACAGTATTTATCTAAAACCATCAGCAAACATCATCTGCAATGGGGATAAACTAGACGCATTCCCAATAAGATCAGGAGTGAAACAAGGACGCCCGTTATCACCTCTATTTAACATTGTACTAGAAACACTAGCAGTAGCAATTAGAGAAGAAAAAGAAATTGAAGGTATTAAAATTAGCAATGAGACCAAGCTATCACTCTTTGCAGATTACATGATGTTCTACTTAAAGAATCCTAGAGAATCAACTAAAAAGCTAGTGGAAATAATCAACAACTTTAGCAAAGTTGCAGGATACAAAATAAACGCACATAAGTTATCAGCATTTCTATATATCTCCAAAACATCTCAGCAGCAAGAATCAGAAAGAGAATTTCCATTTAAAATCACCCTAATATAAAATACTTTGGAATCT
Organism: Monodelphis domestica; assembly: GCF_027887165.1. Lineage (NCBI taxonomy): Eukaryota > Metazoa > Chordata > Mammalia > Didelphimorphia > Didelphidae > Monodelphis > Monodelphis domestica. The sequence goes on along the minus strand of NC_077233.1, from coordinate 238,089,994 downwards.
ATCTGCTGAGACAAACACGGGAACTATATGAACACAACTACAAAACACTTTCTACACAATTAAAACTAGATATAAACAATTGGAAAAAACATTAACTGCTCATAGGTAGGATGAGCTGACATAATAAAAATGACCATCCTACCCAAATTTATTTACTTATTTAGTGCCATACCCATTGAACAACCAAAAACCTTTTTTAATGAATTAGAAAAAAACATAACAAAGTTCATTTGGAAGAACAAGAGATCAAGGATATCGAGGGGAACAATGAAAAAAATGTGAAGGAAGGTGGCCTTGCAGTACCAGATCTCAAACTATACTACAAAGCAGTGGTCATCAAAACAGCATGGTACTGGCTAAGAGGATCAGTGGATTAGACTTCGGGTAAGTGACCTCAGCAAAACAGTCTATGGCAAGCCCAAAGATCCCAGCTTTGAGGACAAAAATCCCCTATTTGATAAAAAAAACTTCTGGGTAAATTGGAAGACAGTGTGGGAGAGATTAGGTTTGGATCAACATCTCACACCCTACACCAAGATAAATTCAGAATGGGTGAATGACCTGAAAATAAAGAAGGAAACTATAAGTAAATTAGGTGAACACAGACTAGTATACATGTCAGACCTTTGGGAAAGTAAAGATTTTAAAACAAAGCTAGTCTTAGAAAAAGTCACAAAATGTAAAATTAATAATTTTGATTGCTTCAAATTTAAAAGTTTTTGTACAAATTCAATGCAACCAAAATTAGAAGGGAAGTAACAAATTGGGAAATAATTTTCATAACAAAAATCTCTGACAAAGGTGTAATTACTCAAATTTACAAAGAGCTAAATCAATTGTTCAAAAAAAAAGTCAAGCCATTCTCCAACTGATAAATGGGCAAGGGACATGAATAGGCAATTTTCAGTCAAAGAAAGCAAAACTATTAATAAGCACATGAAAAAGTATTCTAAATCTCTTATACAGAGAGATGCAAATCAAAACAACTTTGAAGTATCATCTCACATCTAGTGGATTGGCTAACATGAAAGCAATGGAAAGTAATGAATGCTGGAGGGGATGTGGCAAAGTTGGGATATTAATGCATTGCTGGTGGAGTTGTGAATTGATCCAACCATTCTGGAGGGCAATTTGGAACTATGCCCAAAGAGCAATAAAAGTCTACCCTTTGATCCAGCTGCTGGGTTTGTACCCCAAAGAGATAATAACGAAAAAGACCTGTACAAGAATATTCATAGCTGCGCTCTTTGTGGTGGCCAAAAATTGGAAAATGAGGGGATGCCCTTCAATTGGGGAATGGCTGAACAAATTGTGGTATTTGTTGGTGATGGAATACTATTGTGCTAAAAGGAATAATAAAATGGAGGAATTCCATGGGGACTGGAACAACCTCTAGGAAATGATGCAGAGTGAAAGGAGCAGAACCAGGAAAACATTGTACACAGAGACTGATACACTGTGGTACAATCGAACGTAATAGACTTGTCCATTAGCGCCAATGCAGAGATCCTGAACAACCCGAAGGGATCTATGAAAAAGAACACTATCCACATTCAGAGGGAAAACTGTGGGAGTAGAAACAGCAAAGAAAAACAACTGCTTTATTACATAGGTCAAGGGGGATATGATTGGGGATATAGACCCTAAATGAACGTCCTAGTGCTAACATCAACAACATTGAAATAGGTTCTCATCAAGACCACAGGTGGAATTGTGCGTAGGCTACAGGAAGGTCAGGGGGAGGGGAGGGAGGAATAGAATATGATTTTTGTAACCAAGGAATAATGTTTGAAATTGACCAAATAAAAATAAATTATTAAAAAAAAACAATTATGATCATAAAAAAATGTAATGGATGAGACATCTGAAGTGATTTTTCACTATTGTAGCCCTCACCACCACATTGCAATGGATGAGACATATAGACATGCCTTTTATGGCTGTTACAGTCTCATGCCAGAGGAGGGAGTTTGGTTACCCCTTGATAGATTATAATCTCATCCAGGAGGTGGAAAGTTTGTCCTAGGGCAAGTGGTACCCCTGAATGGCCCCTGCGAGGGAGCATTTCCCATGAAGCCTAGTAGCTTCTGAATGTTGTTTGTTTGTTTGTTTTAATATTTATAACTCCTCAGTTTACTCTACCCTTCCACCAGAATGATCTAGATTCTTGGTGACATTTTAGACCCAAAATATTTTCATCAGCAATACAGAAGTTTGTGGGTTTTTTTCCTGGGCTCTTCTGCCAAATTTTGGAATGATGGCAGTAATAGACTTTATTAAAACTATCTCAGCCAAGGTTGAAAGGTTTGCTAGATCTGGAGAACTTGTGACAATTATCCATGAGCTTCAGTGTCTATAAAGACTCAGGTGAATCCTAATGATAGCAGGTTTGTTTGCTATTGTCATTAAATAGGCTCTTGTGATTTGGAGGATTTTGGTACTTCTTGAATGTGAATTAGCTGTTACACTACTGTTTTGAAAAGCTGTTATTTGGTAAAAAAAAAGAAAGAAAGAAACATTTGCACTCACACTGTGAAGCCAAAGCCTGGTTAAGTTAAGAAGGAAATAAATCTCATTTTTTGGTGAGAAAATTCTGAGTCTCCTTGGGTAAATACATATTTTTTATTTTTTTTATTTTATCATTTTTTTCCTTGTATGTGCAATAAAGTATTCGAGTTTTTCTCTCATTTTTTGTTCTTGAAACACGTTACCAGCATTAATTTTTTTTTAATTTTGCACTAATATAAGTTTACAATACCCATTAGCCCTAATATCAATGCATACCCAAAAGCTTTAGACTATAGAAACCTGCCATTGATTGATAAATATTGTGGGACTTTGATTAATAATTGTCTGATTCCAGGAGAAGGGATCACAAAAGATCACAAAAGAGCCATTGCACAGTGCCAAGGAAGCACAAAGTTAATCTGCACAGTGAACAAGATTAAGGAGACCAACCAGTGGGATTGATGAGATCTGTGCCAAGTCAGAGGACTTATTTGAGGCTCGAGGTTGTGGATGTTTGACATACGTCGGGCACAGATCTTTCCTGTGCCACATTCTGACAAGTACCTCAGTTTGGCTAGACTATTGGCTCCCCTATCCCTGAGAGCAAAGGTAAAATCAGACCAGAGAATGCTATTTCCCATTTGCTACAAAAATCTACTCCCTTTTCTGTCTTTCATAGGTGTAGCAATTTTCTGTAGTTCTGGCTGCTGACTGGCTAAGAGCATATTGCTACAATGGCCTTATAGACATGTGGGACATAAGTTACTTTATTGGGCCCTGATTCTAGGACTTGTTATAGGCTTATTCTTGCCTACTCAGAATTTTTATATACTATTTAATTTTGATTTTCCCCCCTCTACTAGGTTTTTTTTTTAATGTTTTTGATTTCCTTTTAACAACTGATTCACATACCTCATCAACTCAGCAATCCCTGGGTGATCCATGTGTCTGTCAACATCCTCCTCGTGGGATATTGTATTAGTGTCATAAAATTCTATATTTATAAATTTTTTTCTTGTTTGAGAGTAATTTTAGAATAAGAAACTTGCTACCTCCTTGAATCAAGAAAATGAACTGTTTGGAGAAGGTGCCATGAAGATGCCAGCAGAAACTACATACTGCACCAAAAGATCCAGAATTAACTGTGGGATATGGTGAATTTAAGTGTGGGGAGTTGAAAGCATTTATTCTGAATATAAACTCTTATGCCAAAGGGGAGTGCCCCCAATTGGATTTTTGCCAATGAGCCTACAAACATTGGTTTTGAAGTGTCTCTCTCTCTCTCTCCTTTTATTTCCCTCTTATCTCTAACTTTTGTAGCTTCCTCTCAGAAAGTATAATATTGTATGCACCTATAACCAGAAGATCTTTAGAGGTATGAGATAGTTATGTTTAAATGATACATTAGGGAGACTAGTCTCCCAAAGGATCAAGAGGGATTGTGTAATTAACATCTGTTACCCTAAAAACTACAATTCCCAGAACCCCACTCTCCTCATGTTACATGTTGATGTAGGGAGGATATAAATTTGATGTAGCCCCATCTCACGCGCTCTTGTCTTCCTGTTGGGGCTTTGGTAGAGTGGGCTTTTTAAACAAGCAAGGATAACTTAGTCACATGGTCTTATTTTTGCTAAATAATTAGGTTTTTTTACTTCTATTTCCTTTTTATTCATTCTAGTTCAAGTAATTATTAGTAAACTTTATAAAATTAATACATGGAGTTGCTGGATATTAATTTTAAGTCCTACATGGATAAAATAAAATAGAGGATTACAAGAAAAATTGATAATGTCAAAATACAGGAATCAAAAAAGTTAATAGACATCAAGTTAAAAATCTCTGCTGTCTATTGCCTTATGGTCTATGAGGCTAGAAAAGGGAAGCTCAGTGGAAATATCAGAAGACAAAACAAAAGGACAGAGAGTTCGTTTCCAAATGTAAATTTCTAGAGAGAATGTTTTGTAATTTATTTTCTTTGATTAGTATATGTCCAACGCCATGCCGGATAATGCTTGGAAACATCACTGTGCTTTGGATAATCACAAACTATTTACTAGCCCTAAAACCTAGCTTTTAAATACAAATACCTTCCTGGTGATGTCATATGGTTATGACTCTTTGGCATCAGGATCTCTGAAGAATTCGAGTTTCAAGAAACCCAGAATGCAATGGAGAGACCCAGCATGGTTGCTACTAGCCCCCAAACCTATCCTTTAAATATAAATATTTCCTGGTGATATCATATGGTTATGATTCTTGGGCATCAGGATCTCTGAAGAATTCAAATTTCAAAGGCTCCAAAGTGCAATGGGGAGACACATCAATATAGTTTCAATGCTAAGAAGAAACAGGGGAAGAATCATAGTGAAGTGGTAGCTAGTTCGTTCAGTGAATAGAGTGCTGGGCCTGTTGTCAAGAAAAGCTCATCTTCCTGAATTCAAATCTTGCCTCAGATACTTTCTAGCTGCGGAACTCTGGGCAAGTCAGTTAACCCTATTTGCCTCAGTTTTCTCACCTGGAAAATGAGCTGGAGAAGGAAATGGCAAACCACTCCAGTATCTTTGCCAAGAAAACTCCAAAAGGGGTGACAAGGAGTTGGACATAGTTGAAAAGAAATTGAACAAAAACATGGTAAAGTAGAAAGTGTTAATTCATAAGATAGTGGACCTGGGTTCAAATTTCACCTCTGATTTTTTATAATCTAAACCATATCCATAGATAATTTGTTCAGCCATCCCCCAACTGATGAGCACCCAGTTCTTAACCACAATAAACAAGTCCCTATAAATACTTTTTACATGTAAATCTTTTTTTCCCTTTCTTTGACCTCTTTAGGTCAAAATCAGTTTAGCTGGTCAAATCCACAGCTCCAAAAACAACTTGTCATTGTACCTGTTTGCCCACAACTCCTTCAATATTTGTCTTTTTCCTTTTCTGTCACCTATGCCAATCTGATGGGTATATCACTTCCTCATAATCTTACCACTCTATCCAACCCTCCTCAAAGCTTCCCTCTTCACACTGACAGCATCACTGTCCTGTAAGTCACCCACTCGTGCTTTTAACCTCATTATCACCTTAAATTCTTCCTGCTCCCTTTTCATCCCATGCAATCAGTTCCTGGGTTCTGCTGCTTCTACCACCACAAACCTCACATGCTTTCCCTTCTCTCCCTTCCTCACCATCACTTCTTAGGAATCTCTGGCTCTCTTCCAGGATCTGCTCATGGACTACTCCATTTGGGAAGCTGTGGCTTCTTCTCTACAGGCATCAATGCTCCGTCTCTCCTCCTCCTCCAATTGATTATGTGCATACTTAGTTATTTCCACATTTCCTTCTTTCTTTTTTGTTGTTGTTATTGAAAATAACATCCTGGCCTTTGATCTCATCAATTTGGAGAACTTTGAGTGTGGAAACTTCATCCGTGGATGTTGTCATTTTCAGTCACGTCCAACCTTTGTGGCCCCATTTAGGGTTCTCTTGACAAAGACACATGAGAGGTTTGACATTTCCTTCACCAGATCATTCTACAGATGAGGAAACTGAGGCAAACAGGGTCACACAGGCAGTATCTCAGCTCAGATTTAAACTCAGGAAGATATTCATCTTTGTGACTCTAAGCCCAGTGCTCTATTCACTGCACCATGTAACCACTCTCTGTTTCATGGATACAGAAATGAAACTCATACATAATTAGTGGTTTTAGAGTACCTAGAAAACTGAGAGGTTAAGTGCTCTTGCCCCTGGTAATATGCCTAATATGTGTATGGGGCACAACTGGAATCCAGGTTTCCTGGCCAGGGCTAACCACCATCCATTATGGCATGATACTTCTTTTTTCCCCCTTAAACCCTTGCTTTCTGCCTTCATAACAATCTAAGACAGAAAGGCAAGGACTAGGAAAACGGGGTTAAATGACTTACCTAGGGTCATACAGCCAGGACACGTACAAGGCCAGCATGCTACCATTTACCTTGCATACAGTAGAAACTTAATAAATGCTTTTTTATTAAATTGGCTAGCTACTAGATTGATATTTCCTATGGTCTAGACACTATACTTTGCATTTTTTTTACTAAAGATTACATATTGGGATTTAAATGCAGCAGATATTTTTTACAAGAACAAGTATCAAACCAGGTCACTTCCCAGTTACCTTTTCCCTACCATTACAGATTTGTTTGTTTCCTTAAACTTAAACGTTAATATTGCACATTTCATTCAGTTGATTTTGGCCCAGTGTTCCAGTTTATTAGGATTATTTTAAATATGAAAGTATAATATTTTTACTGTCAGTTTTGTTCATGGAGTAGAATTGTGTGTTTCCTGTTCTTCATTTTTTAAATTGAATAACTATTATTTTGTTCCTCAAGAAAAAAAAATGCCTCCCCAAAATAACTAAAGAGCTTATTTACTTGTCTGGTCCTTGATTGTTTGGTGTGGTATTCCCAAATGTAGAAGAAAAGGGGAGAAAAACATCCCAACTCCAAGCAAAGAAATTATATAGCATAAAAGAGATAAAAGGAATAATCTGTTTTCCCCTAAAGAGCTCACAATTTTATTGTGTTAAGTATAAACATATACACATACCATATGACCTAAGAAAAATCAGATAACATCTCACATTTCATACCTACAGGATTCTCTAAAGTACTTTTACATTTATTACAGAGTTGGGGGAGAAGAGAATGATATATGCCCTCTTTAAATATATCGCTGCTCTCATACAGTACATAGAAATGATGGAAAACTTTACTGGAACATTCTTTTAATATTTCAAGGGAAAATAGATTGAAAAGAGTTAAGATAGAAGCAGCTAAGTAGCACAATGTGATCTTGGGCAAGTCACTTAACCCCAATTGCATATCCCTTACTGCTCTTCTGCCTTGGAACAGATACTTAGTTATCAATTCTAAGACAGAAGGTAAGAATTAAAAAAAGAAGCAGCAGCAGCAGCAATGCCTAGATTTTTTTTTTGTTTGGAGCAGCACATGCACCTGCAGAAGAAGAAAAACTTATATAGCATCTCTGAGAAAGGGTCACTCATGAGAAGGTTTGTTTCCTCATTTTCCTAAATCATAGACTTAGAATTGAAAAATGATCCTATAAAGGTCACAATAGTCTAATGCTCTTATTTAAAGGTGAAGAAACTGAGGTCCCTGAAAGGAAAATTGTTTGTCCAGAAGCCATAAAGGTGGCAGGGAACAGGCCACGAATTTGAACTTGGATCCTCTCACACCAGATCCAGGGGCTCATTCACTCTACTGCCTTATTTGCAATGAAGTTTTCTTCTCTATGTAAATGGTATGTTCTCTTTTTTTTTTAAATTTATTTAGAATATTTTTCCATGGATACATGATGCATGATTTTTTCCCTCTCTGCTCCCAGAGCTGACAAGCAACTCCACGAGGTTAAGCATGTATCATTGTTCAAAACCTATTTCCATGTTATTTATATTTGCAATAAAGTGATTTTATAACATCAAAACCCTAATCATATCCCCCATCAAATTATGTAATTAATCATATGATTTTCTTCTGCATTTCTGCTCCCACAGTTCTTTCTCTGGATGTGAATTGCGTTCTTTCTCATAAGTCTCCCAGAATTGTCCTGGGTCATTTCATTGCTACTGTTCCTATTGTGCCTTAATGTATCTATCTCTGTGTACAATGTTCTCCTGGTTCTGCTCCTTTCACTCTGCATCACTTCCTGGAGGTCTTTCCAGTTCACATGGAATTCCTCCAGTTCATTATGCCTTTCAGTACAATAGTATTCCATCACCAACATATACCACAATTTGTTCAGCTATTCTCCAATTGATGGACACTCCCTCATTTTCCAGTTTTTTGCTGTCACAAAGAGTGCAGCTATAAATGTTTTTGTACAAGTTTTTTCTTTATTTTCTCTTTGGGGGGTACAAACCTAGGAGTGGTATGGGTGGGTCAAAGGGCAGGCATTCTTTTAAAGTCCTTTGGGCATAATTATAAACTGCCCTCCAGATTGGTTGGACCAATTCACAACTACACCAACAATGCATTAGTATCCCTCCAACATTTATCACTTTCCTTTGCTGCCACATTGGTCACTGCTATTTGTGAAGTGGTACCGCAAAGTTGTTTTAATTTGCATTTCTCTAATCAGTAGAGAAATGGCATGTTTTCTAGAATAATTGGCATCAGCAGAACGGATAGGATCAGATTATAATTTTCTCAAGTTTGGGGGTTCTGAGGCAGAAAAGTGAGATATTCCACCAATTGTCTCTAAGCTCTGTTACATGACATGAGAGGCTGAATATACATAAAAAAGCACTCAGGAAACTTCAGGAACAATCCAAAAATATCTTCTCAAATAAATGACTAAATCCAAATATCCATAAAAATCCCAACATTTCTAAATGAAAACAAACCAGAAGGGACAGCTGGGTGGCACAGAGGATAGGGTGCCAGGTCTAGAGAGTCGGGAGGACTCAGGTTCAGATCTGATCTCAGATACTTCCTAGTTGTGTGATCATTGTCAAATCACTTAACCCCGTTTGTCTAGCTCTTACCCTCTGCCTTAGAGTTGTTATTAAGTCAAAAAGGGAGGGAGAGAAGGAGGAAAGGAGGGAAGGAGAGAGGGAGGGAAGGAGAAAGAGAGGAAGGAAGGGAGGGAGGGAGGGAGGAGGGAGGGAGGGAGGGAGGGAGGGAGGGAGGGAAGGAAGGAAGGAAGGAAGGAAGGAAGGAAGGAAGGAAGGAAGGAAGGAAGGAAGGAAGGAAGGAAGGAAGGAAGGAAGGAAGGAAGGAAGGAAGGAAGGAAGGAAGGAAGGAAGGAAGGAAGGAAGGAAGGAAGGAAGGAAGGAAGGAAGGAAGGAAGGAAGGAAGGAAGGAAGGAAGGAAGGAAGGAAGGAAGGAAGGAAGGAAGGAAGGAAGGAAGGAAGGAAGAGCTTCTCTAGAACAGTTGCCCTGACTGAAAATTCCTAGTTAGTTGATTTATAACAGAAGAAAATGACCACATTTGAGAAAATTTATGACAGACAAAATGAGCCTAACATCATCTAATAGACAAATAATAAAATATTACTAAATGCCTGAGGCTTCCTTTCAAAAGATGACCTAAAAAATCCAACAAAAATAATTTATATACTAATAGCTAGCATCAACATAGAACTTTAAAGTTTTCAAAGCACCTTAATATGCTATCTCGTTTGATCATCAGTGTTCTTATCTAGAAAATGGGAATAACAACAGCACCTTCCTCTTGGGGTTGTTGTGAGAATAAAACAAATTAATATGTTTAAAGTGCTTTGTTATTGTTTGTTTTGTTTTTTATAACCCTTATTTTTCATCTTGGAGTCAATATTGTTAATTCCAAGGCAGAAAAGAGTGGTAAAGATTAGGCAATGGGGTTAAGTGACTTGCTCAAGGTCACACAACTAAGGAGTGCCTGAGGCCAAATTTGAACCCTTGGCCTCCAGTCTCTAAGCCTGACTCTCAGTCAGGCTTTGCTGCCCACTCAAGTGCTTTGTAAATCTCTATAAATTTGAGTTGTTATAAACTGTGAACACAGAATCAATTTTTCCATTTTTTAAAACTATGTCAGATAAATGATCTCTAGAGACCGATAAGTTTTTAGCATTACATTAATGGCTTAGACTTTATTCATTTGTTGAATTTCATTAAAAAGAAACCATTCCTGCTTTCCTTTCCTTCTTGATGGAGAATGGAAAAAGGAGAGATGGAAAGAATAACTTCAGTAAATTAGCACACAAATTATCCCACAAATCATCCAGCTGTCTGCATGTTACCAACAAAAAACAGCAGGAAGAGATGCTAAAAAAACTTTTTTTCAGTTAAAATAACTACAGAATGTATATATTAGCTGGGTACTCACCTACCAAGAAATACTCATGACTCACATAAATATAATTATGAACACTCTTTACTGAAATAAAAACAAACAGTGGTAGAGATTAAGAAATAACTGCTTAAGGTTGCTTACTACAATAAAAATACAATACTACCAAAATGAATTTACAGATTTCATAGCATGTTAATCAAATTAACAAAGGGCTGCTTTGTAGAACTAGAAAAAATAACAATAAAATTAATCTGGAAAAGCAAAAGTTCAAGAATCTCAAGAGAAACAATAGCAGAACAGGAAGCAAGAGTGCCCTAACAATACAAGAAAATCTCAAACTATTCTACAAAGCAGTAATCATCAAAATGATCTGAGACTGGTTAAAAAAAATAGAAAAGTTCATCAGTGTAAAAGACTACAAGACCCAAAAGCAACTAAAAATATTATATACCGTTCAAAATATACAGGACCCTGTTAGGTTGAAATGCACCTATTGAAGTTACTTAAAATAAAGAGTTTACTGAAAAAAAAAGGAAAATGGCATTACCAAAGACAAAATTAAAACAGATTTTTGTATAGTCAGAACTACTCAGTTATCTTATATTATTCTAAAAATAAAGCTTACAACAATTTGCAGAATCAGAGGAATCCCACTGGCAGCATAAAGAATAAGAGGAATTTGTATATAACATCACCTGCAATATGTAGAAAACTTGTATGTCACTTTGAAGAATAACTTGTACAAAATCCCCTTCCGAAAATGTTCTTAGTTCCTCCAAAATGTTTTCCGGTATATTTCCATAAGAACATAATTACTGTTAATTCCTTAGCAGGGTTCTCCCATGATATCAAATGAGGAAAGGATTTCCTATATGCCAACCACTCCTGGGAAACTAGGAAATCGGTCTGCAAAAAACTAGGTTTAAACAAACATCTCTCAACATGAAGCCCAAAAAGCTTTAAAGGGATATATGATCTAAATATAATACCATAAATAAATGAGAGGGGAAGGGAGGATAGGGGATATTCATCAGAACCACAGATGAGGGAGCATTCTTGACTATAAAAGCACAGAAAAAATAAAAGAAAATAAAAAGAGAAAATGGTCAGTTTTGATGTTGTGATATTGAAAGGGTTTTGCACAAACAAAATCAATGCAATTTGAAGGCAAACAGTTAAATGGGGAAAAAAATCTTTGCAGCCTATTTTTCTAGTAGAGGTCTGACATCCAAGAAATAAAGGAAATTAATACACATAAGTGCATGCGTATATACACATATATATTTGTGTGTATGCATATATTTGAAGAAGTATGGCTTTCCAATAAATAGTTGAGGAAAATGAATGGGAAATTCTCAAAAGAAGAAATAAGTAAGCTATCAACAGTCATGTGAAAAAAAAAAATTGTTCCAAATCACTACAGTGAGAGAAATGCATGTTAAAACAACTCTGCAGTTACACTTTACATTCACCAGGTTAGCAGAGATTACAAAAATGATGATTATTAGATAACACACTATTATGCTGTTGTTGAAGTTCTGAAGTTACCTAGTCATTCTGGAAAACAATGTGGAACTATAATCAAGGAAATTTTTAAAGGGGTTGGGGGAACTCATATATGCAAAAATATTTATCATAGCACTTTATGTTGTAACAAAGAAGTGGAAACTAAAGTGACCTATAAATGGAGAATAACTGAACAAATTATGATATATAAATGTAATGGTATATTTTTTTCTTTGTTAGAAAGGATGAAAAGATCAGACTCAGAGCAACCTGGGAAGACTCATATGAATCAATACATCAAATGAAGTGAGAAAAACTAGGAGAACAATTGATACCAAGACTAAAATAATATCAAGGCAAATCAACTTTGAAAGACTTAAGAATTCTGATCAATGCAAGGATTGATCATTATTGTAGAATATTCAGGATGAGGCATGCATCCTGCCTTTTGCAAAGGGTGCTGGGTTAGAGGTACAAAAAAAGACATACATTTTCTTTTTTAAAAATAATGAATTGCCTTTTTTATTTTATTTTTATTATCATGAAAAAAACACGTCCATACATAACCAAAAGTCCAAAATAAAGCCATAAATATGTTGATGTGAATGATCATATGCTTTGATTTGCATACATCTGACTCGAACAGTTCTTTCTCTGGAGGTGGATAGCATTCCCTGTCATAAGTCTTTCAGGACTGTCCCAGATCATTGCATGACTGAGAGTAGCCAAGTAATAAATTGCATTTTCAAATAAAGATCTGCCTTATCAAACCAGAAGAACCTTGTACACAGGTAACAGCAATATTGTATGATGTACAACTGTAAATTACCAATTTTCAGCAATACAGTGATCCAAGACAATCTCAAAGACTTGTGATGAAAAATACCATCCATCTCCAGAGAAGGAACTGATGGAGTCTGAATGTAGCTCAAAACATATTATATTTCACTTTCTTCCTTAATTTTTTTGTTTGGGATATCTTCCACAAAATGACTAATATTTTTTTCCATGATTGCACATGGAAAATTCATATCAGACTACTTATTGTTTCAGGGAGGGAGAAGGAAAGGTAGGATGGAAGGAATTTGGAACTCAAAAAAATTTAAATGGTAAAAATTGTCTTTACATGTAATTAAAGAAAAAATAAAATATTATTTTAAAAAAGAAAAGAATTCAGAGCTTTTGGAAATCAGCTAGAAAGACAGTCATTGCAAAATTAAAAAAAAAGTCAGTGGGATTATATTGTTCCAAGTTAGACTGTTCTACTAGGTATCTGAAATGACTATAATAAAGTTAAAAAAAAATTTTTTTTTAGACACGCAGTCAAGCAGAACATATTAACTACATTGGTCATGTCCAAAAAAAGTGCCCCTCCCCCAAACTAAGTGAAGGCATATATTTTCATGCAGTAATTTTACGGACAGGAAAATGAGGTTGAAGAAAGTTGTGACTTGCTCTAGGACACACAGTTAATAACAAGTGTCTAAGGCAAGACTATACATTCTTATTACAAGGTAAGATTTGTGGGGGTGGGAATGGATGGAGTTGGTGAGAGGAAGGAAGGAAGGAAGGAAGGAAGGAAGGAAGGAAGGAAGGAAGGAAGGAAGGAAGGAAGGAAGGAAGGAAGGAAGGAGGGAGGGAGGGAGGGAGGGAGGGAGGGAGGGAGGGAAGGAAGGAAGGAAGGAAGGAAGGAAGGAAGGAAGGAAGGAAGGAAGGAAGGAAGGAAGGAAGGAAGGAAGGAAGGAAGGAAGGAAGGAAGGAAGGAAGGAAGGAAGGAAGGAAGGAAGGAAGGAAGGAAGGAAGGAAGGAAGGAAGGAAGGAAGGAAGGAAGGAAGGAAGGAAGGAAGGAAGGAAGGAAGGAAGGAAGGAAGGAAGGAAGGAAGGAAGGAAGGAAGGAAGGAAGGAAGGAAAGAAGGAAGGAAGGAAGGAAGGAAGGAAGGAAGGAAGGAGGGAGGGAGGGAGGGAGGGAGGGAGGGAGGGAGGGAGGGAGGGAGGGAGGGTCAATGCAACATTAAAAAAATACACAAAAGAAATCAGAACAAATTTTGGAAGGAGATACTGATAAGCCAGATAATTATATTACTATCAGGTTGAATTTAACATTCTTTTTAAAAGGAGAAATAATTGAAGTTATTTCATAATCAATACTATTTTTGTCCTTCATTTAGTTTATGTAGGATGACATATCCAATAAAAAGAATAACATTTACAACACTGCATTTACTACTGGATTCAAATGGTGGTTAGTTTTGCTAAATGATTTTTGTTGTTGTTGTTGTTTTATTCCCCTTGGGCAAAGAGAGGAATACATTGGAAAATAAAGGTAACATAAAAGCAAAAGATATCAACATAAATTTATAAAGTTATTTGAAGAGTTAAATTAGTTTTTTCAATGAAAAGAAATCATTAAATTTTGATAAAACTATTGAGTGAAAATTTTCAGTTCAAAAGTTTCTTAGATTCTTGTTCAAAATGCACACCAGATAATACTAACCACAGAATAAGCTTAAATTTCATCAGAGCCAAATATAGCTTTTATATGACAAAATGTAACCCAACATGTCTCTCTTGTTGCCTTAGCTACTGGAAAACTAAAATCCAACTTTATTACACAACTGTTATAAATCTGCTCAGATCAAAAACCTAAAAGTGTCAATTCCCCTTTTCTCCTCTCTCTCTGAGGCTCACAGAAGTTAAAGATAGAAGGAACTGTAGAGATGATCTAATCCAAATCCTTAATTTGAGAGATAAAAAAATTGAGGCCAAGACAAAATTAAATGACTTGCTTGAAATCACATAAGTATTCATGGCAGCTAGGAGGCTCAATGAATTGAGAGCCAGACTGGAGGCAGGAGGAGGTCCTTGGTTCAAATTTGACCTCAGACCCTGCCTAGCTGTATGACCTTGGGCAAGTCACTTAACCCCAATTGCTTAGTCCTTACTGCTCTTCTGCCTTAGAACCAATACACTGGTTCTAAGATGGAAAGTAAAAGATTTAAAAAAACAAAAAAAACACAAATATACACAAAAGAGCAGAGCCTGAGTTCTTATCTTCCACTGTGTTTAATCTACAAACCTCCTTGAGTCCTTTTAGAAACAGGAGTCAAATAAATTACTTGAGTCTCAGATCATTCTTGACTTAAGTATAAAACAGAATGATAAATGTGTTTTAAAATAAGGCAATACTAAAGAGCTGAACTATAAATCAAGAAATGAATTATGTATTTTCCTATTTCTTAGGGCATTAGGGCATGAAACAAAACATCAGACTGTTTAAAAATACGAGATAATTCTGGGTTGATTTCCGGGCACAAATACTAAATTTTCTCATCCATAGTTCTATAAAGTCCAAGGTCCTATGATTTTATCTTAGTGGGCACTGAAGCTAACTAAAATCCCTTCATATTTTAAGAGAGAGTTTCATGAATTTATGAGCTGGCTAGATAAAGCAATGTATAAAAGGCTGGACTTGGGAGTCTAAAAGACAGTTCAAATTCTGCCTTTGGCACTTATAACTTAATAGGACCCTGGACAAGTCATTTAATCATTATAAGCCTCACTTACCTTATCTGTAAAATGGGAATGATAATAATAATATCTACTACCTTACAAGGCTGTTTTGAGGGCCAAATGGGATAACATGAAGTACTTTGCAAACCTTAAAATGTGATCTAAATGTTATATATATAAAAATATATTTTATATTCATTTATATATTATAAATGTGATTTATAATCATTAAATAAACATATAAACAATTATATATAATCACATTTATAATATATAAATGAATATAAAATATATTTTAAAATTATTTTAAAATCATATTTATAATATATAATATGGTATGTTATTAATATATTTGCATAATTATATTAAAATGTTATATAGATTAATGTTATAAATGTTACGGAAATATTGTTGGTTGTTGTTTCTAAAACAAACAACCCCATACCTGGTGGCCCAATCCCACCCCAGGTGATAAGCATGATACACACATGCTAGGTCTGAACTCAAAATCTTTCTGATTTAATAAGACCCCTCAGAGTTTGAGCCACTGGCATAGCTTTCTCAGTCCAAAATTTAAGATCAAGAACAAAGGTGAATGAATGACTATTTTTTTTTTAAGAAATAGGAGGGAGGGAAAGAATAAGCATTTATTTAGGACCTACTATGTGCCAGGAACAGTGCTAACCACTTTACAAATATTATTTCACTTGAATGGCAGAAGGGAAGATGTTGGGTATGTTATCGTTTACTTTCGTCTTCCAGGAATATGCCTAATCTCACCATTTGTACTCAGTCTTTGAAAACTAATTTCTCGACTATCAAATGACTAATAACCATGGCAAAGATTGCTCCAAATCACAGACTGTAAGAAAAATGCAAATCAAAACAACTCTGAGGTTTGACCTCACACCCAACCAATTTGCAGTGACGACCACAGATAGAAGCAGTAATGCTAGAGACTGGGGAGAAACAAGCATCCTAATACACTCGGGGAGGAGCCGTGCATTGGTTTAACTATTATGGAAAACAGCTTGGAATGATGCTAAAAAGTGCCTACAGTATCCACGTGCCCTTTGTTCAGAGATCCAGTTGCAAGGCAAATATTCCAAGGAGGTGAAAGACAGAGGTCAGACACCCAAATATTCAAAGCAGCAATTTTGCAGTTGGAAAAAAATGGAAACAAGGTACATGTCCCACCACTGGGAAATGGCTAAACAAACAATGGCATGGAAATATAATGGATTATTGTAACTCAAGAAACAACAGACTTAAAAATTCTGAGAACTTGGGGAGACTTCTGGGAACTGATACAGAATAAAGCAAGTCAAAACAAGAAAAAAATTTAGATAATGACAACATAAATGTGATATATAATACATACATATCTATAGTATAAATACATATAATTAATTAGAATTACACTACATAATGGCCTCTGGTTGAGAAACAAACAAAAAAAAAACTTTCTTCTCCTTCTGTGGGCAGTGAGGATGGTAGATGTATTGTCACTTATTGATTTTATCGAAGTGCTTCCCCCACCCACCACCTCATTTTCTTGTTTTATTCTTCATCAGAAGGTATGATTCAACATGTGATACCCGGTGGAATCGCGTGTTGTCTATGGGAGAGGTTGGGGGGGGGGGGAGGAAGAAAAGAAAATTATCTTTGTTTCCAATGAATAATGTTTGGAAATGACCAAATAAAATAATGTTAAAAAAAAAGAAAGTATGGTTCAAATGATACATGTAAAACCCAGTAGAATTGCTTATTGGCTACAGGTCAGGGGAGGGAAGAGGGGAAGGAAAGAACATTAATCGTGTAACCATGGAAAAACATTCTAAATTTATTAAGTAAATAATTTTTTTTAAAAGAAAGTATGGCTCACTAGGTGGGAGGGAAGGATATATGGGGAAATTATGGCAACATAAAACAAAAAATAGCAATAAAGGTAAGATTTTTTTAAAAATAATTTTCACTTATTTATTCCAACAAACACCATGTCTGCTTCCCATCAATATTGTTACTGAAGGAGGCAGCTAAGTGGTTCAGTAGATAGAAAGTCAGGCCTGGAGACAGAAGGTCCTGGGTTCAGATTTGGCCTCAAACATCCTAGCTGTGTGACCCACCTAACACCCATTGCCTAACTCTTAAACTTTTCTGCTTTGGAACCAATACATAGTATTGATTCTAAAATGGAGGGTAAGGGTTTAAAAACTTTTTTTTTAATTTAAAAAAGTACTGTTAGTGATCTTTTGCACTGTTAAGTTTTGTGTAGAAACATGTATTAAAAGTTAAGTAATACAAAACTTCACTAATAAAAATGTAAAAAAAAAGTGACAAATTTCTACCTAAATTAACAATTTCTCTGGCTGAGAAGGGGGAAGTGGCACCATCTCTGGTTCATTAGAAGAGGAGCTGGACAAATAGCCTTGAATTTCTTGATCTCCAAACACTGGCACTCTTGCCCAGTGTAATAAAATATGTAAACTGAAAGAAACTGTTATCTTGTTATGTGAGTCCTGCAAAACCTCTCTTTCCATGTCTCTATCACACCAGTTAGCCAGTGCTCTCACCTTTTTCATTCAGTTGTTGAAGATTTCTACATTGAGGCTTATCTATCTCTACTGTGTTGTGGCAGTTCTTGCATTGGCTTCATTATTAATGAATTCAACCTAATTTATTGTGTCTTTTTATATGTACACCCTTAAAGCCTAATAATACTTGTGTGATTTGGGGTAAATTACTGATGACTTCACTTTTTTTGGCTTTGGTTTCCTCATCTTTAATATGTAATGCAATACAAATATGCACTACAATAATGCAAAACGAAGGATGGTGGACTTAGAATTGGAAGGAACTTTAGGGATGATCTAACAAGCCAATCTTGTAGAGATGAGAAAAGGGAGGCCCAGCAAGATCCGATCCGATCCCTTCCCTTCCAGGGATAAATAATGTGATCCTTTCCAAAGCGGAGAACTTAGCCTGGTTCTCCTCAGAAGAGGCAGGAATGACAGAGGAGGTGGCATGAGGCAGGGGTTTGCACTGTTGAAGGAAAAAGTCTGACCAGGCAGAAATTAAGCTGAGGTCAGGGCTGATAACAGGATATTTCTAAAGGGGGAGGGGGGGGAAAGGGGAGCTGCCAACAAGGATGCTCATTATAAAGAACTACTTTTCAGTGGCTTCCGAGAGAGCCTTGTCCTAGGCAGTCCCATCCCGGTCTAACAGGGTTGTAGTCTGTGTTGTTGCTATTGTTCAGTCATTTCATTTGTGTCCAACTCTTTGTGATCCCATTTGGGATTTTCTTACCTCAAAAGGTCGTTATTTATGAGGTTCCCAAGACAGGAAAGGGAGGCATGCTTTAAGCTCTTTAGAGTCAAGGTGGTTTCAAATGGTGGAGTTGTTATGAATGGATCTCTTTGTTTGCTAACTAGTGCCCGAGTGGAGAACCCCTGACATTTTTCTAGAAGATCGTTCATCGAACTCCCTTTGAAGAAAAAGGCAACATATGAATGACATCAAAAAATAAACCGGACAGATTTTTATTCAAACGTTAACCATTAAAACACTATGGAAAAAGTTTTTTATTTTTAAAAACTAGTAATTTTTTTAAATTTCCTTCTCCAGATCATTTTACAGATGAGGAAACTGAGGCAAACAATATTAAGGGACTTGCGCAGGGTCACACCACTAGTAAATATCTGAGACCACATTTGAACTCAGGAAGATGATTCTTCCCAACTCCAAACTTGGCTCTCTATCTACTATGCTACGATTTCAGCTGAAACAGTAGTTACAACTTTTTTAGCTCAGGAGGCTGTCTCCAAAGGCACCCCTAGGTGCACAGGGATGTTCAGCCCGGGGCTGAAAGTACACACAATCCTCTAGTTCCCAGAGTTCACTGGATAATGATTTTTCCTAGCGCCGGACATTAATAAGCAGAGTTTAGGGATCTCTCATTCCAAGTCAGAAGTTGTTTGCTCTCTGCCTTGTTTTTTACAAGCTCTTAACTTCAGTATCTGTGGCTCTGAATTCACTGGTAGATTGGAAGAGAATCCTGCTCCTGAGACAGGGAAAGGGATTCCAAAGCCTGGAGTTCTTAGCGTTTTTTTTTCTGTTATGGAATCTGTAGGAAGTCTGATGAAGCCTATGGCCCCCTTCACAGAATAATGTTTTTAAATTCATAAAATGCAACATAAAAGATTACAAAAGAAGCCAATTATGTTGAAATGTTATAAAATGTTTTTTAAAAATTCAAGGCCCCCAGGTAAAAAATTCCTATCTAGAATAACTTCCCAGTAAACCCCCTACCACCAGGGAGTCTTCCTAGCCCTTCGTTGGGATCCCAGACTCATCAAGATAGGTCTAGACTTTTTTGAGCATAGGGAAAATATGGGGATTGAACCAGACTCTTGTTGAAGATTCTTCAATAGCACTAAAATATTATGATCTGATGATAGAGTCCTATAATCCTATTATAATTAGCAGATCAGATAAGTGGACCCCTCCATGTGGCCCATTCCCTAAAGAAAGATGTACAAACTAACACCCATTTTTAGGGTCATGAAAACCCGTTTTTAGGGTCAGAAGAGAAGGGATCCAGCTAGGAAGGGGACTGCTCTATTAATTATAATGAGGGAATCAAAGAATCTTGGAAAAGTTCCTTTTCTGGGACTCAATTTACATGACAGAAAAAAAATGAGATAAACTAGATGTCTATTAGTTTCTTCCACTTTTAACATTTTTTACTTCTATGGACTTGAATTTCAGATTTAAATATGTTAGGTGATGGAAAAAGGGGAGAGTGTTGAAATGGTTCAATTTTGCAAAGAGGTGGTTAGCCCAGGAAAATTTAGGGTACTCGTGCCTTGGAGTGCTTCCTGATCTGGGAGTTGGATGAAACACTGCTAGACCTTCACTTCATCTCAACAAAGTTACTAAATCAGATTTTGTCAACTACCCAATGGATTATCCAAATAATTGACAATTACCCAAATGGAAAATGGCAAGTGCCAGTAAGGAGTCTGCAATTGCTCTTACAACATCCCAGTCATTAACCTGGAAAGCTCTGGGTTACAATCGGTCAATTTACGATGCTCGTACATGCAACTATCAAATGAGATATCTGCAAAGGACTTTGCAAAACATTGGACAACCACACAAATGCCACTACTAAGGTTATTTTTTCAAAGAAGGAACCTGTGGTCTAGATCCATCAGCTAATGTGGCATGAGAGAGAGATACACATCATGGTTATATGCATCTGAACCTTGCGGAGTGTTGTTTTCTTGTTGTAGATTTAGGAAGAGAGGCAGCTTAGCACAGTGAGGAAATAGTGAACTACCCTAGAATCCAGATGTCCCAAGTTCAGACTGTGAATTTTAAAAATCTCCATCTTGGTATAGCACCCAAAAATTGTGCACACCCACACTACACGGGCATGTGCTAGTCAATGACAAATCAGAAATAACTAACTGCCCACCTGGGCTGTCCTAAGCTAAGCTAGAGCCAACCATTGGCACTTGTGAGACACAGGAAGTGAGGTAAGGAACAGCCTCTGGATTTCGCTCACTTCCTGTGGAGAGAGCTAGAAGCCAGCTGGTCTTAGGAGCTTGGAGGGAGAGGACGCCCGCAGACAGCTTTCCTTCAGATCACTCACGTGAGTTAAGGACTGATTCTTTCCACCTTGGCCCTTTGGGCCTAGAACTCACTCTGCCTTGGTCAGAGGTTGAGTAGCCCCTTTCCCTTATCTCTCCTCTCCTTCTCTCCCTCTCTTTTCCCTACTCCCAGTGTGATTAAACCTCCATAAACTCTATTCTGACTTGAGTGTTTCATTTTAGGAATTTCATAAGTAAATTCCTTGGCGGCCATTGTTCAATATTATAACAATCCCAGAAGCTAAAATTTTAACCATTACAAGACCCCACCTCTGACTCATACTGATGGTGTAACTCGGGTAAGGCACAACCTCTCATGGCCCAGGCAACTCACTACAGCTAAAAGTCAATCATACAAAAATCTGGAAGAAAAGAAGTTTGGGAAAGGCTAGTACTAGTAAAATAAAAAAGTAAAAAACACTACATTCATTCCTGACAGCAAATAATTTAATAACAGGAGAAAACCCCTGATCCACTATTTGTTAAAAGGGCTATAAAACTGATTTATAAAACACAATAAAATAGCATGTTTCCTCCAAGAGCAACATCCAATATCCAAAGTTAAACACATAGTTAAGAAGACAGAGTGGGCTAAAATTTATAACTAGGTCAAGAATATCTGAAGTTGCACAGGAAGGCTACCTATCAAAGGGAATCGAGAAAACAGCAAGGCTATTTCTATAACGTGTCAAAGGTACCCATGATAATGAAAATATACTAGTTTGAAACATTTATGAACTAAACCACAAAGAAGTTGGAAGTTAACTGATTTGTAAATTAGCTGGAACATCCATCCCTTAGATAATTCTTCATCCAACCAAAGCAATACAGACTTTAGGGAACTGAATAAAATGCTAAAGAAATAATTTGTTGAGGACCTAGGAAGAGAACTGAATGGGGGGGAAAGGAATGTATAATTTCAAAAACATAAGGAACATTCACAAAAAATGGTCCATGTTTGCAAGAACTACTGTAGTCTCTGGAGCATGCTAAAATGAGGAAGTCTGACTCCCTGGAGAAGGAAGACGAGTCACCCCATCAGAGAGGAAGAGGAGGAGCAATGACTGAAGACCCAAAGCTCCTTTCCTGGTCATGGTGGTAGAATATCCGCTATCCTCCAGTTCCCCAGGAGACTTTCCTCCCCTTTCTAACATGGCAGCTAGTCCCTAGGTTTGAGATCATTATTCCTTTCCTTCCATAGCTACTCCTGGGCTATAAAAATTCACCACACTTTACTGGTTTAGAAGACCCTATTTCCTTCTTTCCAGGGCTAATTCCACCCAGGAACTAGGGGACCCTATCATTTTCCCCAGTTATTTCAGTTGTGTTTGATCTGTCATTCTAGGCAAAGACAAAATAGATGTCAATGATCCTTTTCAAAAAACTGATGATGAACAACAACAAACATCTTCCCAGACTGCCCCCTGGTTTAGTATCTCCCCTCATGAAAGCTTTATTGTCTCATTGGGAGCTCCATTGGCTTTTAGGTATTTCAAACTTTTCTAAGCCAGTTAAGACAATGTTCTAGGGCAGAAGAATGAAGCATATGGCCCACAACACAGCCCAAATCAGATTATAATGTAAATGAGAAATATTTAATAAAATAAATTAAAACATCATAAAACAAAAAAAATTACATCCTAAATCTAAGTCAATAGAAGTCTACTAGGATGCTTACATACAAATTAGTGTTCCTCATATCTGTTTGAGTATGACACCATTATTCTCAGTCAAAAAGAAGATATAGGGAATTTCAAAACAGCAGATTTTAAAATATATTTATTGCTCAAAATGTCAAAATGTAATAAAATATAAGTATATATTGAAAATTAGCAAATATATATGTGGAAATTTTTAAGTCCATTTACTGAACAATGCTTTAGTTAAAGAACAATTCATAAAAGTAATAACATTACCTTTTAACAATCATGAAATATAATACAATATAAAAAGCATATGGGATGGTGAAAAAAAAAGCAGTTCTCAAAGCCATACATATACACATCCACATGTATACAAATGTATTTTAAGAGAGAAAAAATTAATTACTTGGATTGGCAATTCTCAAAATTGTAAAACTAACAATAAGTCGAGAACAAGCACTAACATAAGGTTAAAGTAAGATCATTAAGATAGACAATAAGACAAGTGAACTGACAAATGAAAAGCTGTTTGTTTTTTTAATTAAATTTGCTCATTATCTACTTGGTCAAAGAAAAGGGAAAAATCCAGTTACCAAAATCATAAAGGAGAAAGGGAAGAACACAATGAATTTAAAAGAAAGAAAAACTATCAAAGACTAATGCGCACAGGTACATGCCAACAAAACTAAGACTTTAAGAGAAAATAGATGTTTACAAAAATATCCAATAGGCAAAACAGGAAATAGAAAACCTAAATAAAACAATTACAATGTGAGAAATATAAGACATCGTTAAGGACCTACTTTGTAAAAAGGCAACAGTATGCATTTACAAGTCAATTCTACCAAACATATAAAAAGTAATTATAAAAAAAATAATCCCTATACATATGAACTTTTTTCAAAAATGAAAAGTTTTTTTATAGTAAAAATGTAATTCTGACTCTCAAACCTGGTAAAGACAAGAAAATGAAAACAATTATCTTTAATGGCTACAGATGCCAAAAAAAACTAAATAAAATCCTAGGAAACCAAAGGAAACATTAAATTTTAGAAATCATCATACTCAAATTGGTTTCATACCAGAAATGGAAGGATGAGGAGGAGAAGCATGATATAGAATGGAATGGGAGCTATATCAATAGGTAATCAAAAGGCTTTTGGTAAGTTACGTCACAAATAAATGAGTTGGTTAAGGAATAAATTACCTTTACATTTATAGTAGAGGAAGAGTTAGTTCATAAAACAAGGAATTAAGAGGATTACAAAAGACAAAATAGATCATTTTATTTCATAAAATTTGTAAGGGTTTGAACAAACAAAAATAGTGTAGAAACCACTAACTGAGGAATAATCTTTGCAGAAAGTTTTTCTGAAAGGTGTCATTTCTAATACATATAAGAATAACATTCTCCCCTTCCCCTTGAAAAATGTTCAAAGGACATGAACAACCAATTTTCAAAGGAAAGAATCCAAGCTATTAACAGTCTATGGCAAAATGCTCTGAATCACAAGTAATTAGAGAAATGCAAATTAAAAACAACTCTGAGGATTTGCCTTGTTCCAATCAGATTGGCAAAGATGACAACAAGGGAAAAGGACAAATGTTAGAAGGTCTGAAGGGAAACAGGCACGTTAATGCACTGTTGGCAGAGCTGTGAATTGGCCTAGCCATTATGGAAAGCAATTTGGATTGATGGCCAAGAGGTTGATAAATTAGGCAAATCCTTTGACCCAACAATACCACTTAATGGGTCTATGCCCCAAAGAGATTTTTAAAATAAGTGGAAAAAGACCTTCATGTACAAAAATATTCATAGCAGCTCTTTTTGGATAGCAAAGAAATGGAAATTAAGGTGCCCTGGGTAAACTGTGATATCTGAAAATAACCAAATATTCTAGCTTTTAAAGAAATAATATGAAATGGTTTTAGAAACACCAGGAAAAGCTTGAGTGAACAGATGCTAATTTAAGGAGGCAGAACCAGGTGAAGAGTTTAAAAATAACAAAATTGAGAAGACAACCTCGAAAAATAAGAACTCTTCGCATTTTAGAAATGATCTTCAAACACGTATAACCTATATCATGTTACCTGCCATCTCAAGAGGAGGAGGAGGAAGGGAGATCAGAAAAGAACAGGGGAACAAGAAGAAAGGAAGATAGGGAAAAAACATGGATTGCAAAATAATAGAAATTGATTATTAAAAATTGTATCTACATGTAATTGTTAAGAAAAGAAATTATGTTCAAGCACATTGTGCACTTCCTGACAAGAGAGGGGATAAATTCAAGATGCAGAATAAGACATGCATTTTTTGACATACCCAAATGAAGGAATTTATTTTGCTTGACTAAGCACATTTCTTACAAGGATTTTGTTTTCCTCCTATTTCTAATTGGGGAGAAGAGGAGGTAAGAAGAAAAAAAAATTTAATATAAAAAAGAAATGTCTTTTGTTAAAACATCTCCATTTTATCTTAAAATCAATTTTTAAGTATAGTAAGAAACTTTTTTCTGAACAGGTTAAAATTATTTACACAAGAACTAGCATTTGCAAAGGACACATTCTAATTAAAAAGAGGTAAAACAGGATTACTCACTGTCAAGATTGCATTTGTTACAATTTTGAAGATACTAGTTATAGCAAAAAGGCAAATAAAACAACAGAGGGAAATAAATATATATATATATATATAAATTAAATAAAAAATAAAAAAAAACAAATAAAAACCAAGGGAATAATCCTTGATGAGAAATTTAAAATATTTCCATTTATAGTTAAGGCAATGCATTAAAAAAAATCCAAAGATTTAATTTTAAGATGAGAAATTACTTAAAGAAGGTAAATGAATGTTAGAAAACAAAAATAATGAACATCAACATACAAATTATCAACTGATTTATATGCATATAAACATATATGAAGCCAGGATAAATTGGTGTAAATAAATGCCACTATAAGTAACAGAATGGCTCCAATAATTATATGTCAACCTAACGTAACTAGTAAGACACTTTAAAATTAAAATAAAGAATAGGATTTCTCCTCAGAGAATAGGGAGCAGAAGCCAAAGTAGAAACGGGAACTACATAGAAACTTGCATCAACCACGGTTGCTCTTGCATGGGAGAGGTAGGACACTCATTTCCCCAAGTCCTGGAATGGAAAGATAAGTGGGTCAGGATCTATATATTGATCCTTCATCTAATGATAATTAAAGATAAAAGTCCTGGGCACAATGGCAGTGAAAGGGAACTAGGCCAACGAACCCTGTGTGAACCATACCAAGATAAGCACCCTTCCTAGGCCAACGAACCCTCCTGTGTGATAACCACATTGACCCTCGCTAAGTTCCATGGCCAGCCCGAGGGTATATAAGTTTGCCTTGGAGATTGCTTCGGGGAGGAGCTCCCTTTGGGCTCCTCCCTGCGCGTGTGAAAGTGTGTTACAATAAAGTACCTCTCTGTGCTGATTGCATCGTCTGTTCTTTTCCTTTTGGACTTCCAAACGGACCCTAACAGCAGCACCTCCTACCTATCTGGTAGGCATCAGCAACCTATTTTCACTGATTTCAGAATCTCAGTTGCATAGTTCTACTGTACTGATATCCAACTCAACAAAACCCTCTCAAACCCTTTTATGTGAAAAACTGTTAAACCGACCTTGTCTTCAGTACATTAAAAATCTACTATAAAACGTTCCTTAACTTGTTATATTCTTTATATTATGTTGTATTAATTAATACTAATTAATTAATTAATGTGATATTGACTTGGGATCTTCCTGGACTTAGGTGGTACCAAAGCACACCACTTCTGGCATCATCCAGCTCTCTGACAAAAAGGCTGGTTAGAACAAAGAAGTCAAGGGCAGAATCCTGTGATACACCAATAGAGAATATAATCCAGATGGCATCAAGGCAGCCATCACTTCTCCCTTAACTATGGTTACACCTAACTACTACGGGTGCAACCTGCATGTGTTTATTATGCCACCAAAAACAAAGAGTAACAAAAGTCATTGCAAAAAGTGCTGAGTCTAGTTAACAGCGGCTACGAGGCTCCCCTATCACTCTGGTGATACTGTTTTTTAAAAGAAGTTAACTCAAAAACTCATTAATTAATTAATTAATTAATAAGGTCCAAAAGAGAACAGGATCAAAAAGGTGTTTTTAGTCTTGGGATGTCTCTGGGCTGCCTTTAAAAGTACACACAATTTCCTCCAAACTGGAAAGTTCTACATACTTTATTCTCTTACATATTCGATATCTATTACCTCTTTGAACAGGGTGAAACAATTCACCTCTTTTTGAAATGCCCCCTATTTGACCCACTTGACTTTGGTTTCACTCCTCTCCCCTGGCATCCATTCAAATATCCATCTTTAATTATATTAAATAAATTAGCCCATTCTACTTCTTTCTGCCTGCTCATTTTTTCCTCTGAAAATGTTAATCAGTTCAGTCCATGATATTTCTTTTTTATAGGGTCTGCTTCAGATTTAGACTTGATCATTCAAGAACCTAATATTAGAGGAGCCTTGCTTTTTCTTTTACTATGATTTATAATCCCCACCAGACACTTCCCCCATTTTCTAGATTATTAAAAGCTCTATCACCTACTTGAGGACTCTTTTAACCCAAGAGCATTTTTGTGTAACTGACAGCCAAGTATTTTTCTGGAACAGAAAACTCCTAAATCCTTCCCCCTCCTAGTTTAGAGCAAATGTCCACCATTACATTTGCTTTCCTATGGAGGTGGTTTGCCACACCTTTCACTATCTAACAATGTCTCACTAGCTTTTTAATAGATAAGTTGGCTAGGACCAAAAGAAGTCAGACCATTCTCAATGTAACACATACTCAAAATGCTCTCCTCTAGGTCAAAAAGGCTTTCTAAATTCTTACACCCTTATGGTCAGTCCCTTCCTTTGTATTTAAGACAGATATCCCAGATAAAATGTCTTATTGGAAAACTTTGACAACCAGGAATTCTAACTTCCCCTTTCCTTCCTATGGTTTTGTATTATAGTCTTGCTTCTTCATCTTTATCATTTCTAAAAATCTTTTGACTTTGGCATTTCCTGAATCTGCTTTTTGGAACACCCACATACATGTCTACACTAAAATAATCTTAAACATGTTTTTCATGTCTTTAAAAAAATTACTCCCATTAATTTCTATTCTTATTTTCTTCTGATCTCTCATCACCCTTCCTTCTATCTGTGGTTGCAGTTTGGGGAGATGCTTTTTTATAAGTTTCCCCAATATCTGCCATAGTGCAAAAAGTTCAAATAGCACCAATCAACTCACTCAATGACACAAGCAGGGAGTATCTAGTATCATGCAGATGGTAAAGGTATCAAGTAACTCCTGTATGCTTTTTATCAGATACAATAAAAATACACGACTAATGCAAAATATCAATTTCATTCTGTTTCTAGTTACTTGAGACTGTACCACATGCATTACCTTATCTCTAACTGAATGCAGCAATCTGACCAAACCCATCACTGAGGACTGAATTAAATTTCCTTGGCAGTAATATTATATATACAGCATGTTTATCTAGCCCTGTCTTTTCTATTTTTCTATCCTTAGTGTCTTGACAATGTAAAAGCAATTTAATTTGCTCCCTACCTCCTACTAACCAACCTAATAGGGTCAAAACAAGTGCAAGTGGTAAAATTGTTTTCCCTTTCCCATTCCCTTAGAATACATAAAACTTAAGAACTACTGATCTCAATTAAGATGACGTATCACCCAGGAGAAAAACAAACACCCCTCTCGTTGGCATAGTAGTAAACTTCCTACAATATCCAGTAATTAGGAATCACAAAGATGTCCTATTTATAATCAGTCTAAACTATGTATGGAAAATCTAATTAAATGCTAGAGTACTGTGCCAATTAGATGGGCATAACCCTAAGAGGTCAAATCTGTGCATCTTTCATATAAAGAAATAAAATTTTCACCAGAAGTAGTAACAGCAAGGCTCTGTGCTAGAGTAGTGGAGAACTCTAGACAAAAGAGTGACAGTCTCTGCCCTGAGGAAGCTTATTTTATTTAAGTATATACATATATACATATATATATGTATTTAATATTATATATGCAATACACACACAAACATTTATATAATACACATGCTAGCACTTGCACCTGCAGGGAAATAGGGTCCCTTCCTGGGAAAAGCCCAGAGCTCAGAGCAAGACACCAGTGATAACACCACCTTGAAAGCACCAAAAACTTGTATATCCAAGCCTAAAGCTTGAACAAGGTCTTCCCACACACAGACGAGCAGAACCCAACATTAACTTAAAATTCTCAGCAAGGAAATAGGCTGGGACAGAGGGCAAACAATAACAACAAAACTGTGACCATAAAAAAGCTACTATGGTTGCAGGGAAAACCAAATCATAAACTTAGAAAAAGAAAAAATGTGAAATCAGCTACAAACAAAGACTCACAGGAAATGCTCATTGAGCCTATAGTCAGAAAGTATTCCTGAATGAATTAAAGAAAAAATAAGAATGGTAGAGGAAAAAGTATAAAAAAGAATCAAAGGTGATATAAAACATATGAAAAGAGAATGAATGGCTTAGTAAAAGAGGGGGAAAAACCCTGAAGAAAATAACACCTTAAAAAAACAGAATTGGTCTAATGGCAAAAGAGGCATAAAAATCACTGGGGGGGGGGGTGGAGGGAGGAGCAGAATTGGCCATACATAAAAAGAGATCCAAAGCTCACTGAAAAAAATAATTAAAAATCAGAATTGGACAAGTGGAAGCTAAAGGCTACATGAGAATTCAAGAAACAATAAAACAAAGTCAAGAGAATGAAAAAAAAGAAAATGTGAAATATCTCATTGGGGAAAAAAATGACCTGATGAATAGATTGAGGAGAGATAATTTAAGAATTATTGGAATACCTTTGAAAGCCATGAACAAAAAAAGAGCTGAGACATGATTTCAAAAAATTATTCAGTAAAACTGCCCTGATATACTAGAACCAAAGAATGACAGAAATTGAAAGAATCTACCAGTCATTTCCTGAAAGACATCCCAAAATGAAAACTCACAGGAACATTATAGGCAAATTCCAAAGCTCCCAAGCAAGGAGAAAATATTCCAAGTGGCCAAAAAGAATTCAAATATTACAGAGCGCCACAGCAAGAATCCTACAATACCTTACAACTTCCATGTTAAAGGAGCCAAATGCTTAGAATATATTATTTTGAGAGGCAAAAGATCCAGGATTACAACCTAGAATAATAGACTCAGCAAAACTAAATATAATCCTTCGAAGGGGGAAAAATGGTAATTTAATAAAATTAGAGAACTTCCAAGCATTCCTGATGAAAACACCAGAAATTATTAGAAAATCTGGCATTCAAATACATGATTCAAGAGAAGCATAAAAAGTTAAACATTAAAGAATAATCTTAAGGGATTCAATAAAATTAAACTGTTTATATTCCTATATGGGAAGATGATGCATGTAACTCCTAAGAATTTTATCATTATTCAGGCAGTTAGAAGGAGTCTACATAGGGAGGGAATATGGGTGTAAGTTAATTATATTTGGATGA
Organism: Monodelphis domestica; assembly: GCF_027887165.1. Taxonomy (NCBI): domain Eukaryota; kingdom Metazoa; phylum Chordata; class Mammalia; order Didelphimorphia; family Didelphidae; genus Monodelphis; species Monodelphis domestica. The sequence continues at coordinate 238,059,746 of NC_077233.1, read as the reverse complement.
TCTCCCCCAAAAAATGTGGGGCTAAGAGGTATACACTGGAAGAAAGGGGAAGAGAGAAAGAGGTAGAATGGGAAATTTATCTCACAAGAGGCATATAAGGAAGAGCTTTTATAGTTAAGAGGATAATGAGGATGGGCAATGCTTAAACCTTACTCTAATCAGAATTGATTCAATAAGGGAAATATATATATATATATACACTCAATTGGTAATAGAAAATTGATCTTACCTAATAGGGAAGTAAAAAGAGAAGGGGATAAGAGGGAAAGAAAGGGAGTAAGGAATTATTAAAAGGTGGCAGTGAACAGAAAAACAGACTTTGGAGGAGAAACAGGAAAGAAGTGAGCAGGGAGAGAGAGAAAGACAGAGAGAGAGAGAGAGAGAAGAAAAAATAGGATGAAGGTAAATACATAGCTAAATGTAAATGAGAGGAACTAACTCATAAAATGGAAGTAAATAGCAGAATGGATTAGAAATCAGAATCCCATAATATAGTATTTAAAGAGATACGCAAAACAGAAAGACACATGGAGTTAAAATAACGGGCAGGGGCAGAATCTATTATGCTTTAGCTTAAGTAAAAAAAGGCAGGGATATTAATCATGATCTCTAGTAAAGTAAAAGCAAAAACAGAGCTAATAAATTAAAAAAGATAATCAGGAAAACCACATTTTGCTAAAAAGCATCATAAACAATGAAATCATATCAAAAAAATTTACAGCAAATTTCTCTAATAAAGGTCTCATTTAGCAAGTAGATAGGGAATTGAGTCAAATTTAGCATAATTACAAGTCATTCTCCAATTGATAAATTGATATCAAAGAATATGAATAGTTTTTAGAAGAAGAAATCAAAGATATCAATAGTCATATGTTAAAATGCTCTAAATAACTACTACGGACAGAAATGCAAATTAAAACAACTCTGACATACCCCTTCACACCTATTAGAAAAGACAAATGCTGGAGGGAATGAGGGAAAACAGGTTCATTAGTGAACAGTTGGTAAAATAGGGAACTGGTCCAACCATTTTGGAAAATAATCTGGAACTATGCCCAAAGGGCTACAAAACTTTGCATTATTTTTAATCCAGCAGTACCGCTACTAGGTCTGAATTCCAAAGAGATCAAAGAAAGAGGAAAAGCACTTATATATGCACAAAAATATTTGCAGCAGCTCTTTTTGTTGTGGAAAAAAACTGGAAATTGAGAGGATACTCATCAATTGGAAAGAGGCTGATCATATGATTGTAATGGAGTAGTATACTGTATATAGTATACAAAATGACAGGACACAGGGGTAGTTTCAGAAAAACATGGCAAGACCTATAGGAATTGATGCAAAATGAAATGAGAAAAACTGGGAGATCATTGTGTACAGGAATAGGAATAACATAATGATGATCAACTATGAAAGACTTGATTACTCTTGATCAAAACAATGATTCAAACCAGTTCCAGAAAATTCATGGTCAAAAAATGCTACCCACTTCCAGAGAGAGACTTGATAAACTCTAAATGCAAAATGAAGTATAATTTTCTCATTTTCTTTATTATTTCCTTTGTTTTGCAATATGGCTTATAGGAAATTAGTTTTATATTATTTCATATGTATAATTGATATCATACTATTTGTTTTCTCAGGCAATTGAGGGAGAAGTGAGAGAAAGGGAGAAAATTTGGAATTCAACATTTTAAAAAAGGAATACTAAAGGGTGTAGCTAGGTAGCTCAGTAAATAAAGAGCCAGGCCTGAAGAAAGGAGATCCTGGGTTCAAATGTAATCTCAGACACTTCCTCACTGTGTGAACAAATCATTTAATCCCTATTGCCTAGCCTTTACCACTCTTCTGCCTTGGAACCAATACACACACAAAAAAACCCTCTAAAATAGAAAGTATTTAAGGAAAGAAGGAAAGGAAAGGAAAGGAAAGGAAAGGAAAGGAAAGGAAAGGAAAGGAAAGGAAAGGAAAGGAAAGGAAAGGAAAGGAAAGGAAAGGAAAGGAAAGGAAAGGAAAGGAAAGGAAAGGAAAGGAAAGGAAAGGAAAGGAAAGGAAAGATGCTAACAATATATTTTAAAGTTAAGGTGTTAAAAGTATGAATTGTTCAAACAGCAAGCTTAGAGGAAGCAATGATTGGTATGACTTTGATTACATAAAATAATATTAATAGACTTTCATATTTCTATTAATATCTTAATCATTAATCAGACTTTAGATGACAAGAATATTTGGAGCAACCCTACAGGTATGGTATATAGCCTGGGTCAAGAAAGAGTCAGTCAGACTCAGGACCTTTTTACAAATCCTAGGATAAGACTGACTGAAGCAGCTACATCTTATAGACTACCAAAACAGCACCTATCTACACAACAGATGGATCAATACCAGACAATTTAAAAAACACAAAAAGCAGGTCAGTGACAGAGCTGAAACACCAGTCTTAGTCCCCTAGATTCAGTCTGACATGGACCAAGTTGTTCTATACCATACTGTATCTTTGAGAAGATCTAATGTCATGTTCTTATTAGGATCCCAACATAAGAACCAGAATATACAAGGGAATTAAGTTCAGGATAAAAATAAATCATACGTAAGCATGTCATCATAATTAGCAAAAACACAAATAATTAGTTTAGGTAATCTCAAATGCCAATTTTATTTGGGGATAAAATATGTATGCTTTCATGATCAATGCTAATAACTAGATACGAAGTAAAAAAGGAAAGTGATAAGTCAGGACAGCTGGATGGTACAAGGGATAGTGCCCTGGGACTGGAGTCAGGAAGATGAAGTTCAAATCTGGCCTCAAACACTTCTTAGTTGTGTTACTTAGACAAGTCGCTTAACCCTGTTTCCCCATTTCCTCATCTGTCAAATAAACTGGAAAAGGATATAGCAAACCATTCTAGTATAGTACCAAGAAAGCCCTAAATGGGGTTAAAAAGAATTAGACATGATTGAAAAAATGCTTCAAAAGCAATGTCATTCTCAGTCTTAGAGTGAGGTTCACCTTCCTAAAACAAAACTGTAAAATGAAATACTCATTTAATACTGATAATCTCACAAATGTTATATTATAATAATAGTTAATGTTCTTTTCCAAGGATCTGGATGATCAACTTTATATAAAGGTCCACAGACACCTCATGTAAACAATTACTGAGCCAAAAATAAGTATTAAATGAATTAACACAAAACTAATCGTTTAGAATATAAAATAGTATATGACATTCTTTTATCTGTGTAACAAATTTATTTTATATTATAAATTACTCTATTTATATATAATATAAAAATATAAATCAATCACATCTTTTTAAGACAACCACATAATGTACTTCTCAGATATCTTAATTTGCTAACCTGTAATTCTTATTTATTTTTATTGAAACAATATAGTGATGGGCTTGTCTGCCAGGGTCGTGCCATTTTTAAGGGCTTCTTTCAGAAGTATTTGATAAGTATCCACTGACTTCTTTAGAAGTTGATTCAAAAAAAGGTTAATTTGCTATCCGAGTTTTCTCATAGATTTTCTTAGCTATCAGACATCTGAGACAAAGTTTCTAGTCCTTTTTCTATGTGTGAGCTCTGGATCCCTTTCCTCTTTATTGACTGGACAACTTACTTCATTGATGAGTGATGTTATTACGTGCCATCTGAAATGAAAAGGAAGGAGTTCTGGTAAACTGAAGTCAGCTAAGGAAATGTCCCACACTCAGCAAAAATAGCATGGTATATAAAAGTCTTGATTTTTCACTTTTTTACAACTTCTTTTTCTCTTCTTTTTCATAACCCTCAAGTTCTAGAAAAGTTCCAAAGTTTTGTTCTTTTAATTATCCCCAGGGCATCAGCAATTTAGACAATAGCATATGTGTGAAAAGTTGGGTCCAAGTAGAAATGAGATGAAAGAGGAAATTGGGTATGAATATGTATGATTTGTAATCAAAGACTACCTAGACAATGTTTTCTCTATAGGTATAAATTAACTCATTGCCCAAGTATCAAAGTCACATAAAACCAAAAGCAACAGGCAGATGGAAGGCTGGGGAAAGGGTCTTAATAGGCTCTTTCTATACTTGATTTTGAGTATGCCCACATCTGTTATATAAATACAACATCAGAAGATGAAGGGGGATGGAAAGCAGGATAGGCTTAAACTGGGTTTCTGTGGTAAAGATATATAATAAATACTTGTTTGTTACAGATGCTAGAGGATTGTTTTGTGATTTAATCTATGCGTACTCCTCCTCTGATACAGATCATAACCTCTCAGGGACGTAGAAGAAAGCCTTTGAGAATTGCAGCCTCCAAAAAGTTATCACCCTGCTTCCACTGTGTTGATAAAGTACTCCAAATTAAGTTAGACTATTCCTTGGACTTATAACATGCATTCTGGGCTCATATGCAGATGTAGAAGGACCTGCCAGAGCCTACTCTCCACTAGAAAGAAGGAAAGAAGGTATCTACTATACATCAGGCACTCTGCTCCTCACAACAGCCTTGGGAAGTAGCTGTTACTAGTATCTTCTTTCTTCAGAGTAGGAAAAAAAAGGCAGACTGAGATTAACTAACTCTTAGATGTGGGAAGGTCTGGGTTTGAATCCTACCTCAGATACAATTAGCAGCTATGTGATTCTCAGCATCCCTTAAATTTTTTTAACCCCAGTTTCCCCATTTGTAAAACAGAATCATAAAAACATCTTTCTCAAGAAGTTGCAAAGAACAAATGGGACAACAATTGGAAGCATTTTGCAAATGTTAACAGCCTATAAAAATATTAGCCATTATTTTTGTAGTCAATTCTCCAGGAATCCTTAAGTTTTAGTTTTACTGAGTCTTAGAAAAATCCTGCAGTCTCAATGATCAACTCTATGTATATGAGTCTTAAATCTTCATCTCTAGTCTTGAATTTCCCTGAGTTTTGATCTCACATTCTCTACTGTCTGCTACTCATCTCTACTTAAAATGCTTAAATGTGCTAGTGGGCACCTCATTACTCAATATGTACAAAAATGAATTTATCACCTTCTTACTGAAACCATCTCTTCCCCTAAATTGTGTGACTTCCGTTGATGGTGGTACCAATCTCTCAGACACCCTGGTTCAAAACCTCGAAGCCATCTATGAAATTCTTCTCTCTCATACTGCAGCCAGTCCACCCCATCCAATAAGTCCTGTCAATTCTATCTAAACAATATTACTCTCATCCATCTCTCTTCCTTTCTACTCACTGCCAACCATCCTATCCCAAATTCTTATTATCTTTATCGGGATTATTGTAATAGCTTCCTTACTGGTTTATCTGTCTTCAGCCTCTCTCCTCTCTAATTTATCCTTCACACAGCTGCCAAAATAATATTCCTAATGCACAGGTCTGACCCTGTCACTCTCTTTCTCAAATTTCAATGGCTCCTCTTGCCAAATGAATATAATTACATATTCAAGTTTATATCTACATCCTCTAAGAATCAGGTTCCAAACTATCTCTCTGTCTCACTCTGTGTTACTCTCTTTTATACGCTTTACCTATATTCCAGTGAACTGATAATTAATTTATGGGATTATTAAACAGGAGCACACACACCTAGCTCTTTCAATATTCACAGGAAAAGATCACAATGGCAGCAGAGAATAACGCTTCATTCACGTTTTAATAAGGCATAGAAAGTATGGAAGCAAATGGTATGGGAAGAGGATGGGATGCAGTGGTTTTGGAATCAGGTGGCGAGGGTGGTAGGCAGAATGGGGAAGAAAATGGGGAGGGGGAAAGCACAGAAAATCACTTCCATAACTCTGGATTAGAAATAGGAACACTCTGCAACATGGACCCAGATGGAGAGAAAAGAGAGTGCTCAGAGGGTATGAGTTTATTGACTTATTTTTATAGGTTTTCATAGGTGATAGATTTAACCCTGATCCATGCCACCTTGATTTTTAACATAACATCATCTCAAAGTTATCAGCAACATTTGATGTTCTCCTGATCTTAATGGGGATGGAGTTTATCTGAGACTTACAGACCCTGGACAGTTATCAGGACCCTTTAAAGGGTCCTTAAAGCAAAGCCTAGCTAGCTGGCATCCCTTGATGTAGCACCTCATCTCAGGATGACTTTTTAGTTACTATGTGATACAGTTTGCAAGAAACCATCATGCTCCTTTGATCTACAGGACACTCTGTAAATGACTTCTAGGTTCCCCGCTAGTGTTACTCTAAACTGGCTACTTATAAACTTACTATGCTAACCAGAAGGGATGGGAGTCGTCAAAGGGGACCAGGACAAGATACAATCTTAACACATCCAGGGAGACTAAACTATTATCCTCATTCCCCATTCTGCCTTCTCCCACCTCTGTGTACTTGTAAAGGTCACCCATCCGGCATCACTAGCCCCTTTCTTTCTTCCAGGGCTCGGGTGAAATGCCCCCTTCCTGATGACCCTTATGTGGCATTCCAGATAGGCAATAATCTACTTATTTTAAAACATTGCAGGGATTAGAGAATGCAGTCTCCTTCTTTGACAATCATTGCAGCTTATGTAGTGTAATTTCTCCTTATTTTAAATTAGTTCATATCTATATGCATACATTTATTTAGATTTTATATATTCTATATAATAAATAGATATTAGATATCAAATGTAGTTTAGTTTCTGTAACTATATAAATTATATGTATAGATCATACATAATTATAGATTGCATGTATAATTATTCTAATATTTAATAATTGTAATCATTACAATTATATATGCATATATATAATTAGTAAATATCTATCTACTTTATCCTTTTATCTTCAAATATCTACTTTGGTCATTTCAAAATTCTACTATACTAAAGTATATTATTAAAATGTTCAATTCAGCAGAGCCTTCCTTGTGCATTACCGAATTTTGCTCCCTTATTGTCTGTAGATGAAGGCTATGTTTGTTCATTTAGCACAAGTGACGTGCAGCCGAATAGTCTATAAAAATCTAAATTGAGCAAATACAGCAGGACGGTTTAACGAGGGGCTAGCAAGGCCAAATATAAGTGAGAAAATGGCTTAAGAAATCGGATAGTAAAGGGGGAAAAAATAAAAGACAGTCTGCTTTATGGTATTAACCAGCCAACGGGAAACTGTTTGATGTCCAAAACAACTCTCAGACGTTTAATAATGTATATCTTTATGACATGGCTTTGAGCTGTTATTTCACCTTGGCTTCCAGCTAGACTGAATCAAATTTTAACTACCCCGATGACACTGTACATATGCAAGTAGCAAATGCAGCCTATTAAAGCAGATGCAGTGTATTTAAAAGTGCTCAATTAAATTGTGGAATGTTTCTTGTAAATTAAGGCCCTGTTGAATAACCATCTTCCATGCAAATTATCTTTTTTCTTGGTTCCAACAATATGCCTGCATCATATGTAGCAGCTTTAGCATACACTTCTTTGCAGGGCTTGACATAATGAATTCTGCCTCATTATTCCAATAGAGATGAGGAAACGAATTTAAGCTTTTTAATTTTTCCTTGCCAGACAGCCTTTGTGAATGCACTAGTAGTCAGGTTTTACTTTTCCATGACCTGATCTGAGTGGGCTTGGCTTCAGAGTGAATTATTTAAACAAGTGCACACAACCAATGTATTTAGGAGACTAAACCAATGGAGTGGATTTCTGATGGAAAAACACCAGAGGAATATTCATGCCCTCTCTTACCGGCCTCAAAACAGTAATTTTCCATTGGAAACACAGATGCTCACTATATTAATCCTTATTTAAACCCATTAAGTAACAGCCATCAAGGAGGAAAATGTCACTTACTAGAGTGTAAATACTAAAAGCAACACAATCCAGTGCCTTAGAATAAAGCTTTGATCTTTCGGGTATGGAAACTTTGACTGATGTCCAAATGGATACAAGTTAGATACCTTAGCATTAAGAATATACCAAACAAACATATCCTTTCACAAGTGTCAGACAAATGTTTGGCTATTTAGTGCTAACAAAATGTACCCTTAATGGAAACCCAATCTGACAAGGTTACATTTTCAACCCTAGGATGCCTGAAAACAGTATCTCTGATAGAACGCTCCCCTAAGATTTTAGCTGGAGGGGTACAACATGCCATAATGTGCCAGCAGAGCTCCAGGGTTCTAATCCTGGTTTTGCTGTTTGGTAGCTGTATGATCCTTTGCCAAATCACCTGACTTCCCTGAACCTCAGTCTCTTCATCTATAAAGACTAGATTATTTCTCACTTCCTTGCAGCTCAAGATTCTATCAGCATTACTTGGGTCTGGTCTAATAAACTGGCATGAGGCTGAAAATGAAAAGGGGAACATCAGAATCTTGAGATTCAAAAAGGAAATCTCGTGAGTCATGATTATATTTCTTAAATCTATAGTTTCCTTTCCAGATGGAATGTCTCTAAATTCTACTAGTTCAAATATTAACTTTCTCTTGATTATGAAATTTAAGCTTGTTGAAAATTTCATCCTGTGATATAGATGCTCTCTTAAAGATTTTCCCACTCATTTCAGTATAAATGACAAGGAAAAACCTAAGAGACAACTTCAAATCTAACTCAAAACCAACTTGTCCATCTAAATTCTGAGAGTGCTTTACTGCCAAAAATAATGATCAAGCACCATTGTCATTCTTTTCAAGGTAAATGTTGATCATAGAAAGCCCCACATTATAATAACTTGACTTTGGAAAGAAAGTTAAATCCTAGATGGAGATGCCCATACTGGGTGTACCACCATTTATATTATATAGCCTTGTGGTTCAGTCCTTCAGTTGCAACAGACTCTTCATGACCCTCTGAACCATACTGTTCATAGGGTTGCCAATATAGCTGTGAAAAGAGAAAGGACTGGGAGCAGCTGGGTGGTTCAGTGAATGGAGAGCCAGGCTCAGAGGTATGAGGTCCTGGGTTCAAACATGGCTCAGACACTCTCTCAGTGACCCTGGACAAGTCACTTAACCTCAATTAACTAGAAACAATATATAGTATTGATTCTAAGATGCAAGGTAAGAGTTAAGAAAGAAAACTTGAATTTTTAAACATAGCATGGGAGAGGGGCAAAAACAAAACCTGATATCACTAACATTGAAATGTCTAGAATAAAATAATAAAATATCAAGCATTCTCAAAATAGTCACGAAAATAAAATAAATCTCTTAGCACAGATTAATATTCTAAAGAAAAGATTCATTTTCACCACGTCTTGAGTTTAGTAAGCTGACTTTCAATTTTTCACGTCTCCAACTTTTGCCATATATGTGTGTGTGTAAACACACGAGGCAGCTAAGTGGCACAGAAGTCAGCAATACTCATCTTCCTCAGTTCAAATCGAGCCTCACACCCTGCCTCGCTGTGTGAGCCCTGGGCAAATCACTTAACCCCCATTGCCTAGCCCTGACCACTCTTCTGCCTTGGAACTAATATTGTTTCCAAGATAGAAAGTAAGGGTTTTAAATTAATTAAAAAATTAAAAATAAAAATAAATGAGTTTAGATTAAGATTAAAGTAGATAAATGGTATTAAACTCACCTCCTGTAAAATTCCCCATGCTGCTAGAACCAGATGAAAATGTAATAGGGAGTTGTTTCACAAAGTTAATAAAAAGACAACAAAATATAAATATTATTAATTTGTGGTTTTCTAAGTCAAGAGGTAGACCTCAAGGATCTTTTTATGTTTGAGTTTGCTACCATTGGACTAGAGGTTCTCCTTCAACTCTAACTTTCAGGTGAGCCAAATTCTTCACATTTTAAAATATTATTCAAGTCTAGAATTCAGTCTTACTCATCTCTGACCCTCAGGAACCCCAGATGACTTCAAACTTTAGCTCAAATGTCATATCCTACATGATATCTTTCCTGAAGTATCATGGGTAGCTAGAGAAAGCTTGGAATCAGGAGGACTCATCTTTCTGAGTTCAAATCTGACCTTAGACATTGAATAATTGTGACTCTGGGAAGTCACTTAAGCCCGTTTGCCTCATTTCCTCCTCTGTAATGAAATGAGCTAGAGAAGGACATGGCACTCTACCTCTAAGACAAAGAAAAAACAACCCGAAGCAAGCTGATATCAGGATGAATTTATTTAAGAAGGATATGGCAAACCACTCCAGCATCTTTGGAGTCAAACATGAATTATATAACTTTGGAAAACTTAAGTGGAAATTTGCTATTAAAATAAAGATAAAACATCAAAAAATAAAAGAATGTTAAAAAATTTTATATGAAATTGGGTTAAAAGAAATTATCTCTCAAAGAGCAAAAAATTAAATTAATTACTCATTAATTAGTACTAAATCCCATCTTACAGAAATCCCTGATACCATCATTTGTCTAAGCATCCATTGGGAAGTAATAACTGCCCTATAATAGTATTTTACCTAATGTACTGGACTTTAGATGAGAGATAGTTGTAATTCACTTTAGACAATTGTTGTTCAGTTGTTTTCAGTTGTGACACCATTTGATGTTTTCTTGGCAAAGAAACTGGAGTGGTTTTCCATTTCCTTCTCCAGTTCATTCTACAGATACAGAAACTGAGGCAGAGTTAAGTGACTTGCCCAGGGCCACACAGCTAATAACAGGCCAGATTTGAATTCAGCAAAATGAGTCTTTTTGACTCCCGGCCCAGCATTCTATCCACACCACTTAGCTGCTCCATCTGAAGCAACAGAGTGCTTTAAAGGATGTTTGTATATAATTGCTTTTGGAAATTGAATCATGCTTTCTCACTGGCTTACATTATAAATTTCTGACTTTTATTCCTTCAGAAAACAATAGTTGTACCAAAATTAGTTTTTAAAATCATACTTAAGAACACAATAGGTTTTTATTCTTGAGGTTTGTTCACTCTTCAAATATGAGAAAGAAAAAGCAAGCCAAGAGGGTGCTATGAAACCTCTGAAAAATATCCAAGAAGTTAAGAGTAGCAAAGCAGAGAAGAAAACTCAGATGATGGGAAGGATTAGGAAGAGAAGCAACAGACCAAGAGAAGAGGGTGTGTTTCAACTACGCCTTATTAAATGTATACATGTCAATAAAATGAAATTAGTAGATGTAATTCTGTTGTTGTTGAGTCATTTTTTCAGTTGTGTCTGACTCTTTGTGGCCCTATTTGGGATTTTCTTGGCAAAGCTATTGAAATGGTTTGCCATTTTCTTTTCCAGTTCATTTGACAGATGAAGAAATGGAGGCAAACAGGGTTAAGTGGCTTGCCCAGGGTCACACAGCTAGTAAGTGTCTGAGGCCAGATTTGAACTCACAAAATTGTCTTCCTGACTCCAGGCCCAGCACTCTATCTGCGATGCCACTTAAAGTATTTTATACATATTTTTAGTTATTAGCAGCATCACAGTTTCTTTATAGGAGGGGAACAAATCATCAGATAAGGGGAATTCTCATTGTAGAAACTCCTCCCACCCTTGAGGATCAGTAAATTACTCATACTTTATGTAGTCTTGGTTCACAGATATTAAAAAATACTTTAAACTAATTTGTGTCCATCAGAAAGGTTGAACTGTATTGAAAGAAGGAATTCAGAAGTTTCTTTCAAATTTTAAATTAACTAGATAAAATTGAGAAAGGATTCTAAGAATTTTAAGTGGTCTCTTAAAGCCAAATGTCTCAATATTTCCCTTCCTGCTAATCACTTTACCAAAGGAAATTCAGAGGACTTTAATAGTTCAAAGAAGTTGTTCCCCTTTCTTTATCCTACTGACTAATATAAAGAAGGTGCTGTTTTCTTTGGTCTAGTATAAGTAGCTATGCTGACAAGGATGCAACTTTTCCTCAGTAATAATTTAAGCTTCTTCTTTGTTGTAATAAGAACCTTTTCCCATTTGCTTGCTCAATGAATGATGGAAACCAAACTGTTAAAAGGAACACATCTTTTTTGTTATAGAAATGTCACCTGCCAAATTATCAGACACACGTTTCTATCAACTACTGGTAGGACGTATCACACTCTTGAGTGAATAAATAAACTTCAACTCTAAGGTACTGCCTCACATCTATCAGATTGGCTAATATGACAGAAAAGGAAAATGATAAATGTTGGAAGGGATGTGGCAAAATTGGGACACTAATATACTGTTGGTGAAGTTGTAAATGGATCCAACTATTCTTGAGAGCAACTTAGAAGAATGCCCAAAGGACCAAAAACTGTGAATACCTTTTGATCCAGCAATACCAAGGTCTATATCCCAAAGAGAACAAAGAAAATGGAAAAGGATCTACTGATACAAAAATATTTATTGTAGCCCTTTTTGTAGTGGCAAAGAATTGGAAATTAAGGAGATGTCCAACAACTGGGGGAAAAGCTAAACTGGATATGGTATATTGGTGGTAATGAAATACAACTGTGCCATAAGAAATCACAAATAGGACAATTTTGGAAAAATCTGTAAAGATTTGTATGAACTGATACAGGATGAAATGAACAGAACCAGGAGGACACCGTACACAGTAACATCAATAGTGTATGAATTGTGAATGGTTTAACTACTCTCAGCAATGCAAAGATCCAAGATAACCCCAAGGGACTCATAATAAAAAATGCTATCCATCACCATAAAAGGAATTGATGTACTCTGAATGCAGATTGAACATACCATTTTTTAACTTTCTTTCCTTCATGGGTACTTTCTTGTAAGTGTGATATCTACTTTCATGCCATGGTGAATATGGAAATATGTAGTGCATCATAGCTCATGTATAATCTACATCATATTGCTTGCCATTTTGGGGAGGAGAAAAGGGAGAGAGAGGAAGGGAAAGAATTTGAATTGAAAAATGTCAGCAAACGAACTGTTTCAGCAGGCAATTAGGAAAAAAAAATATATATATATACAAAATAAAGTCTTTGGGGGAAAAAAATCAGTATCAGAATAAACTTGTTAGGTAAGAGATTAGCAGCTGAAAGTCCACCTAACAGATTTTTTTTTATAGTAATCTAGTTGTAAAGAAGAGAGGCCTACACTCAATATTAGCCTGCTTTTAAGGCTAACTTCTGGTATATTCTTAGGTAGATTACTACATGTTCTCAATGACCTATAATTACTATATAAATATAATAAAAATTTTTTAAATATACCTATGAAAAATATTTGAAAAAATTTTGGAGGTAGAAATCCAGGATTGAGAGTATGCTCATTTTTTGTAATGCTACTCATTAAGATAAGGGAAAGTCTAGCTATAACTCTTAGTTTCCCCATCTGTAAAATGAGGATGTTAATAATAGAACCAACCTCCAAGGATTTTAATAAATATCAAATGAGAAAACATGTAAAATATTTTGCAAACCAGTTAATAGAGCTTACACACTCTAGTGGGGGAGAAAACATGCAAAGCCCTATATGCAATATAAACTGGAGCTAATCAACAGAGGGCAGGCACTAGCATTAAAAAGGATAAGAAAAGGCTTTTGTAGAAGGTAGGAATTTAGCTGAGACTTGAAGGAAGTCAGTGAAGCCAGGATGCAGAGATGTGGAGGGAGAAAATTCCATGCATGGAGGAGTTAGTGAAAATTCCTCGAGTATGGAGGTGTAATGGCTTGTTTGAGGAATGGCAAGGCAGCCGGTGTCATGGCATCATAGAAGATGTGTGTGGTGAGGTAGAAGGCATAAGAGATGGAAGCTGGAGGAGGGGTGGCAGATTACGGTTTGTAATGCCAAACAGAATTTCGTATTTTATTCTAGAAGTGATAGAAAGTCTCTAACATAAACTGAGCAGGGTAGAAAGTTCAGGAAGGCCTGAACTTTAGAAAAATCACTTTGGCAGCTGAGCAGAGAATGGCCTGGAGGAGGAAAGACTTGTGACACCCAATGCCACCAGGAGGCTACTACTACAGTTCAAGTGCAAGATGAGGAAGAGCTGCATCCTGGGAGTGGCAGTCAGAGTAGAGACCATCCACCTTGCTGCCTTTGCTAGCCTGTGTCCCAGAGCATGCCCAGCAGGGTACACAAGTGGTGATTATACTATGTGCTAACTGGGTCAAGCTCCTACGCTAAGCTATACCTGTTAGAAGTGGTGGTTTTAGGTGATCTAAGTCGTGCTATTTTCAAATTGGGTAAAACCTTAGATTGGAAGCCCTGGCTTGCCAATTTCTGGAGGGTAGACAGGGAAAGGAGGAAGGGAAGGGGGTGGTGGCAGGGTCTTGTGGTTAAAGCCTATAAAAGACTAGGCTCAGCCAGAACAGGATGCACTTGCCCATGATTGGAGCAAAAGAGTAGTGCCCTTTCTCATGAGAAAGAAATAAAAAACCTGCCTTTTCTGCTCATACCTTCCGACTCCAAATTTTCATTGCGAGGGGTGGTCTCCACCCCATACGGTCATCCAATCTAACCCAAGTCACCTTGACTTCTGTCCTGTCCCTGGACACCTCTGTCTGAGAGTGGGACACTGATAACTTTGTACAACTCTGCCTCACTTAAGTCCAATTCATGAACAAGTCAAGATATTGCCCTGGGATGTCATCGGTCCTCTTTGAAAATAAAGGACCAACAGCAACTCCCTCTACCAAACGTAGAAGGTCATCCACTTGGAATGTTATCACCAAGTATGTTACACCTAAGGACCTTCCAGAAACCACCAAGGCAACCCACCATAATTGATTTGTATCTTTGTGGACCTTTCAGATTCAATGTGGCTTCTTCTTAGCCATCATCCTTCTCGAATCTTTGTGCTGACTTCAACATTACTGAGCATCTGTCCTCCCTAACTTTTCCCTTTTATCTCCCTGCTCCTTCCCAGGTTCATCATTTTTCCTTGACTTTTGGATGGATGGATGAATGGATGGATGGATGGATGGATGGATGGATGGATGGATGGATGGATAGATGGATGGATGGATGGAACAGCTCTGTCTTCAGCTCTCTCTTCTTCCACTCCACTCTGTCCCTTTGTCTTCTCATCCCTACCATGGCTTCATTTATTTGCTCTAATTAAGTGACCTCCACACCTGTATCTGCAGTGCCAAGCTTCAGATTCATTCTTCATCTTCCACTGCCCACTGACTATTTCGATGTCTTACTCAACATAGCACAAACTAAACTCATCATTTCCCCTTAAATTTCCCCTAACTTCTTTACCTCCAAAGGGCTCCATCATTCTCCAGATCACTCAGCTTCAATGTCTTAACTCTTCTCTTTATTTGATCCATCTCTCCCAATTAACCCCTATACTCAGTCAAATGCCATGGAGACATTTGGAATAGCTGGAAAAACACAAGTTTTAATATGGGAAATTTGGGTTTGAGTTCCCATTTACACTTACCAACTATATGCTCTGGGTAAATCGCGTAAGCTCTCTTGAGTCGATTTCCTCATCTATAAAAGAAGGATAATAATACCTGCCTTGTTGGGTTATTGCTTTTTAACTCAGAGTTCTTTAAACAAGATACAGAAAGGGATTGGATCTGAGATTTCATTGGTACATAGGAGGCTCAAAGTAAGGAACTTCTTCTACCAGAGCAGATCTATACTTATTTTGCCTTTTATTTTATAGTCTTAGAGAGTTACTTGGGACACTGGGGCTACCATGACTTACCTAGGGTCATATGGCCAATGGGCATGGAATCAGAACAGGTCCTTCCTTGATTGGAGGCCAGTCTTTACCTGACATACCATAAAACCAGCATCTCCCTATGTAAATTCTCTATCAGAGTGTTACAGACTTGTGAATTATTATCACCATTTTCTTTGTCAATTTTATACTTCTCCCACTGGCCTGTTCCTTTCAACTCCTAATATGATCCTGCCTAGTTCAGAGCCTGCCACATAGTAGGCACTTAATAAATGTTCATTAACTGACTGGTTATTTCTCTTCTGATACTGTTATGACTTTCTAATTGTTTTCCCTGCTCAAGTCTATCCTTTATACCATTTCTAAAATAATCTTAGTGCAGAAGTCTGATCATTCGCTGCCCATCTTAAAAAGCTCCAATGGTTTTTTACTTTCTTTCCTTCATGAAAATCTTTTTGTATGTGTGATATGTCTTCTTTCACAACATGATGAATATGGAAATACATATTGCATGACAGCACATGTATAACCTATATCATATTGCTTGCCACCTCCAGGAGGGGAAAAGGGAAGGAGAAAGGGAATGAATTAAACCAAAATATATCAGAAAATGAATTTTAAGAATTGATTCTGTGGACAAGTGGGAAAAAATATATAATAAAGCCTTTAGGGAAAATAAAACAAATCTTCAGTGGTTTCCCTTTGCTAACAAATACATGCAAACATGTTAACCTAACATAAAGTCCTCCATTATTTAGCTGTAATATAGCTCTCCTTTCTTATTTGCTACTTACTTTCACTTACACACTCTGCATTCCAACAAAATTAATCTGTTCACTCTTGTTCTCCCATCACATCCTGGCCTCTCCCACATCCCCTGCATTTATGTGAACTATCCATCATGCCTGGAAGAGATTCTTTCCATATTTCTACTTGTTAAAACCCTTTTCTTCCTTCCAAGAAGCAAACTTTGGTGTCACTCTCCATGATTCCATTTTTGATCCCTTTCTAATGAACCTTCCTCCCCTCTCTGTTTTTCTTCCCTTCCCCATCAGGGAGATGAGGCTACAGCCAATATTCTTAATGAGGTAGCCAGTCACTTTCTTTAGGCAGTAAATAAAAGCCAGACCTGAGAGCAGGTGTTTGGCTGGTCCATTATACCATGGCTATAGAGCTGATTGCTTGAAAGGAAGGGAATGCAAAAGAGAGAGGTGAGACTTCTTTGTAAATGAGCATGGTCTGTCCGGTAACCTGGACAACTTTGCCGGTTTATTCCAAGACCCAAGAGTATATAATGGACCAGACTAAATACCAATCCAGAAGAACAAACTCCTCTTGATTCTATCTACTTCCTTAAAGTTGCCTCCTAGTAAAAGAAAAGCTGGTGTACTCACTACAGCTACTGGCAACAGCTGCTACCTTCCTGCTCCTATAACTCAATTACCTTGCTGCCTAATTATATTACTATGGTATTTACCATATAGTCTAATTTTTCAATTATTTTTGTACATTTCTTATGCCTGCTAGGCTATAAAATCCATAAAAGAGGGACTCCTTTTTCATCTGTGTCCCCCAAGTTTATCAGAGTGGCTTTGCATGCAGTAGGCACAGAGAAAACGTATGTCAAATTGAAACAAAGTTGAAATAGAGAATATGAATCACAAGGATTTTTATTCTGCTTTAACATTTGCAAAACACATTACAAAACACAGGGGCTGAGATACCTGGGAATAAATTCTATTAAATAAATTTTTTTAATTAAATTAAAAACCTAAAACCAAAACTCATTACAAATTGTATTTCTTTTTATGCTCACAACAATCCTGCAAGGTAGATGCTATTATTGTCCCCATTTTATGGATGAGAAAGGGCAGCAGTGGATAGAGTGCTGGACCAGAAGTCAGGAAGACTCATCTTAATGACCTCAAATTCAGCCTCAGATATTAGCTGTGTGACCCTGGGCAAGCCATTTAACCCTTTATGCCTCAGTTTCCTCATATATAAAATGAGCTAATAAAATGGCAAACCACTTTAGTATCTGCCAAAAAAACAAACAAACTCAAATGAGGTGGCCAAATGGGGTCATGTAGAGTCAGAATTTAAGAGACCTGCCCATCTAGAAAGTGCTGGAACTCAAGTCATCCTGATTCCAGGTCCTGCACTCTATCACTGTACCATCTCCCTGCCTCTACCAATGGAAACTCTATAGCACCAAGAAAGGTACTCAGCCAGAATTAGAGAAAAATCAAATAAAAAAAAAAGGAAAAAAGCCAAGGAATTATTCACTGATGCAAAAACTGATCTATACCTAAGAAAGACTACTTTGGGCAATATGGCATCAATAGAGATGGGAGCATATTGTATGCTGCTACAATTGTAGCAGGGTCACCACAGAATGATAACCTCAATTATCAGAATACTTTGAAAACAAGCTCCTTTATGAGAAATGCAATTTTAACATTTTTTTTCATAAATTATGAGTATTTTCAGTTCCTCACCAATGCCACAGTAGGAAGATTGGTTTGCTGCTTTTAATACAGTAAGACTTCTAGGAACCCTAGAGAGTATCTTAAGCCATACTGGGGGGGAGGGGGGGGTTAAACCTCTGAGGTCCCTTCTAGCTCAAAATCTATGATCTTCCTTTTAATAGAGGGATTATCCATGTACTAATAAGACAGGCACTTTTTTCCCTTAGTTGCTTAAATATGACTTCTCAAACTAAATTATTTGAACACTTCTACATATTTTTCCTTTCTTCTAGACACTTGGGCTAAACTTCCTTCAAATCAAATTTAAAGACCCTAATGTACATTTTTTCAAGCCTTTTTATTTCCTGACCTCTTATTTAAATTGGGGACTCAGCCTTATCAAACCACCAAATTTTCAGTATAACTAACCAACCCAGGGCCTCATTATGAAATCTCTGCAGTACATTTGTTACCTAGGAAACCAACCAGAGCATTGGTAGATTGTAGATTTTGATTTCAGTCCTGCAAAAGAGTTTTCCAATCATGCTACTAAATAAAGGTCATAAATCAACAAATCAGAACCAAGGTCAAGAAGTACCTGTCTATGAAAATTAATCTCTATAGGCTTATGGATTTTTTTAATGGAGAAAGAAACCTCCAGTTGTCATGGACTTCTATGTATTATGTAAATATTTCAAACAGGTTTCTTTACAAACATGAACTGTCAAAAAAATCTGCTTAAAATAAATGGCTTCTCTCCAGCCTTCAGCTCCTCTATTTTTTTTTTTTAAGCAACAAAGTGACAACATTTAAGAGGAAACGCTTCTCTGAAGCCAATTTCACACATCTGGTAGCTGAATACTAATCCAAGACTGAACTCTGTATTTCTTAGGGGAATCATTACTGAGCAATTGTTTTAAGTGCTAGTTTACTACTTAAGCCAATGTAGACTAAAGATCACAGTGGAGGTCACTGGCCACTCCTCTCAGATTCAGACCAGCAGGAGTCCACTGAGGGTAACACCTTTCCTAATGAAACAGATTTTACAATAAGTGAAAAATAAGATGCATCCTTATGTAGAGAGAGTACCACACGGTCTTCTCATTTTCATTCACTTACAATTAACTCTAATGCCATTCACTCAGTGTCCAGCTAACACAATGTGGACATTGTAAGTTGACTTTAATGATGTTGAATTGATAATTATAAAACATTAAAGATGCCAACAAAGTCAACTGATTTTAAAGCTTAGTAAGTGTGGCCACCATTATAGTTCTTGAAAAGTCAGTCCCTGTGTAGTTAATATACCATAAGCTCAGCCATTAAAAAAATCTCATTGTACAAGCCCTGAATATTACCAAGAACTGCACTTGTTTGCCATAAGATTGAAAAGGAGAAGAAAAAAAAAACAATTTCAAACTCAAAGAAAAATAATTACATGCTGAATTAACAAACAGCAGCCAGCCAAGGGAAATCAAAAGAAAAGACAAAAAGGTGCCTTGAGAGTTGTTTCATAATAATGCTTATGATAATACTAAAAAAAATCTAGCTAATTAGATTTTTTTAAAAAGTGGTCTGCATGACACCATAAAAAAGATAATGGACTAGGTGTACAGCAGGACCAAGTAAGGATTAATTGTTGTACCTATCTCAAAAGATTTCTTAAGATGTGAATATTACTTTGTACAAAGAATCCTCCATTCACATCAGATTCTGTTAATATTTAGATTATACAATATCTACATTAAATCTTATCACTACTGTGTACAGGCTTCTCAGTATATAAATAAGCAAATTAGTTTGTTAATTTACTTTTTATAACACTTCAAAGAGCAAATACATTTAATCCCAGGCTGAAAGACCAAAGAGTAAGAAGACAATGTGGTCTAGCATTTGCCACCAGTTGTAACTTCAGGAGTTTTGAATCTTATTGCCAAGATTTATGGTAAGCCTTTAGCAAATTTCATTGCCTACCTTCCCTCTGGCCAGCAAAGTAGAAATTAGCTAATATAGTCAGATCAAATAATATGTCCTATTTGGACTTCTCTGATGCTATGACACTTTTAGAAGTAAAAGAGAAAAAAAGACAAAGCAAAAATTCTTCTCTTCAAGTACAATATATCTGTCTCCATTCATTAGCAGCTAGAAGGCCCAGTAGATAGAACACTAGGGGTAGAATCTGGAAGACCAGAACATATAACTTGTTTGTCTCCATTTCCTCATCTATTGAAAAGAGAGAGCACCTATCTCCCAAGGTTGCTGTAAGGATCAAATGAGATCATTTCAAAGGGTCTTTAGCACAGTGCCTGGCACATATATAAACGTTAACTATTGTTATTATTACTTTAAGCATGTGACAAAGTTATAGTGCTACATGTTAACAGAAAGGAAAAGTGGCCAAAAAGCTAGCAATTTTACCTGTGATAAAAGACCTGTTTAGATGACTATTTTTGAAATTCTGAACAATCTTCCTTTTGGATAGTTCAGCTTTCATTAGGTACAAAAGTAAAATCCATTCGAATCAAAAGCACTAAGCATTAAAAATCTAAAGATTATCTTCTGACAAGAATTTCTAGTCTTGCTGAAAATGCAAATATTGTTCTACTTAAAAATATTTTTCTGCCTCCCTCCCACTCTAGATGACTACACCTTCATAGAAAAACCTCTTTTTTGGCTTGTGGGCAATTAAAACTACAATAATACATGGTGATCTTTTTTTTTTTTAATCTTACCTAGTATCTTAGGCTTAACACTTAGCCAACACAGTTTCTCCTATTACTAGAGAACTCTTATCTTAAGCTCCAGAAGTGAAGAGATTCAAATACTGATAGACATAAGAATATACAAGTTTTTTAAAGTATGAATATTTAGTAGATTTTTTTTCATTCCATTTAATGCGTTATGCTGAATATCCTACAAGCACATCTCTGCAGCAATTCAAAAAACATTTACCTTGTTAAAACTAAACAACCAAATCATTACTTTAGGTAGAGGATTTTTAAAAAAAATAAAGATCATACCCATAACTATCTCAATAACTTGAATGTTCTTATGATATTGAGGAAAGAGCACTAGACTTGGATAAAGTCAGGAGATCTCGGTTCTAATCTTGACTGGCATAGTTACTAGCTGTATGGACCATTAGCAAGTCACTTAGCCACTTGGGCATCAGTTTCCCCTCATGTAAAGATAGTCACAGAAGTATCTACAAGATTGTTGTGAGAAAAATGGAAGACGTTGTACACGTAAAGCACTATTTAGCTTTTTTTTTTTTTTAATCCTTTCCTTCAGTCTTAGAATCAATACTATGTATTGGTTCCAAGGCAGAAGAGCTGTCAGGCCTAGGCAATGAGGGTTAAGTGACTTGACCAGGGTCACACAGCTGGGAAGTGTATGAACCCTGGTCTTTCCATCTCCTAAGCCCGTATTTCTATCTATTGAGCCACCAGTAGCTATAGAACATTAGGTATTATTGTGAATAGTCAGTCAACAGCATTTATTTTATTTATTTATTTTTTTAAACCCTTACCTTCCGTCTTGGAGTCAATACTGTGTATTGGCTCCAAGGCAGAAGAGTGGTAAGGGCTAGGCAATGGGGGTCAAGTGACTTGCCCAGGGTCACTCAACAGCCTTTATTAAGCACTTACTCTGTATATACATGCAAAAAGAAAAAGAGACTAGGAGAAAGGCTTGGTCACCTCCAAGAAAAAGGGAAAACATTCAAAATCCCTTTAAATTCTCCCTGGCCCTGTGATTTTATTAGTGTAAAGAGCCCCAAGTAAATAAATTCCTGGTCCATCTAGAACCATAGAGGAACTAAAAGAAGTACTTTCAGACCCCAAGAAGTGAATGGATTTGCCCAGGCCACACAATCCGTAAATATGTGGCAGATGAGAGCTGAATGCAGTTCTTTCTGTTCTTGGGCCTGAGCTCTATACATCCCTGCCTCGTGTACCCAAATCGACTGTTTAAATACATGGTTGATTTTAAAAAGTGGAGGATGCTATTTTGCCCCTCCTCATGGGGCTGCCAGAAACGCAAAACTTTATTGCCACGGTTTGCAAACACAAACCGGTCTACTTTTTGAACAAGAAACGTAAAAATCAGCTATTTTCATCCTCTGGGATCCAAAATAAACTGAAATCAATTCTTGCATATTTGGTTTGATTTCTGTCAACGCACCTCCTCCCGCCCAGGGGAATACATTTCTTGATGAATTTGATATCAAACAGAAGTCAATGTGCGCAGCCTCAGATAAAGGGGGAAAACAGAAAGCCCTCCTCCTCCTCCTCCTTCCTTTCCTCCTCCGTTAGAAACAATAAATAAGGCAGGGAAGAGACACATACTTACAAACGGCCGCAACCCCAACACACCTTCGCCTGTGCCCCCCCCCCCCCCCCCCCAACACACACTCACAACTAAGCCAAGCACAACCAGGCCAAACGGTCCATCTCCGCCAGGATTACGAGCCTGGAAAAACTAGAAGGCTCCGGGAGGTAACGCTCGCCTCCCTCCCTTCCAGTTGGAGGAGAAGGAGTAGGAAAACAACACACACACACAACGCACACACGTTGGTTTCGGAGCCCGGAGAAGTACTACTCAATTAGCCCTGGGAGCAGCCCTCGGAGGACGTGTCCAGATGCCCAGGTACATCCTCTCCCACAACAACTCTCACTCTGGATCCCTCCTCTCTCGGGGTCTTCAACTTCCAACCCTCCAAACCCCATTCGGAGTCAACCTGTCGAGGAAGGTTCCCTCCTTCCTCCCTAACCTCTCGCCCGAGGAACGGGAGACAATAGGAGGGTTCAGCCCATTCATTTAAACACCCACCACCCGAGGGAAGGGGCAGGACCCAGAAGAGGCAGAGAAGCACACAACCCCCACCCCTCTCCCCTCCAGTCATGCCCCCGGCCCCAGTCCCCCCGCGTCTTACCTAGGGCACACAAAGAGCACCCAGGCGCACTCACTGCTCTCCCGGGAGAGCTTATCCCCACGGTAGCCGCGGCGTTTCTCCTACTCACTCATACAGAGCCCCCTCCCCCTTTTCTACCCGGAGGATTCACCTACCTGCAGGTGTTTGTCCATAGGAATGCAGGATGGGGGTGTGGGGCCAAAGGGAGGGAGGGAGGATGGCCGGAGCGGGGGGGCGCTGGAGGAAACCCTGGGACCGCGGGGTTGAACGTGAAGGGACAGGGATGTGGGTTCTGTTTGCGTGCGTGTGCGTATAAGAGACAGAGGGAGAGAGACAGGAAAGGAGAGAGGTCTTTGGGGGGAGAGAGGGAAGAGGAGAGAGGGAGGGAGAGAAGGATGGGTGAGCAGCCTCTCCTCCACCTCCTCCCCCCTCCACCTCGGCTGGGACCCAGTGGCCGGCCCCGCTGCCCCAGCCTGGGCTCCCAGGCTCAGCGTCTGCCTCTGGATCCTGAGCTGGGGCGGCTCCGGGGCGCTGGGGGCACAGACGGCGGCGGAGGCAGCCGCGACGGCGGCTGGAAATGAAGGGGGGGGGGGAGCGGGGGAGGAGGAGGAGGAGAAGGAAGGGAAGAAGGAAGAGAAGGAGGAGGAGGAGGATATTCACTGCTCAGGGGAGGAGAGGCACCGACTGAGAAGTGGCTCGTATCGGCTACCGGAAATCGCCGCCGCGGTCATAAATATACCACAGGAAGTGTGTAATAACAACACCTAGCAATACACACACACGCACACGCACACACTCACGCAGCCCGCTGCCTCCTCTCGATTCCAGTCTAGCCCTCTCCTGTAAGCCACCGGTGCCAGTCTCCGAGCATGCATGCATCCCTGCACTATCCGAGGGAAATGTGTGTATGCACATATGTATGTATACACACACATGCACCCGGAATACAGAGAAAGCATGGGTCCGCATAACAATTTTTTCTCCCTCTGACCTGACTCAGTTTCCCCAGGAGATCCCTGCTTTCCAATCCCTGAGATACTGAGGAGTTTTCCACAACTTCATTCATTCACTCCCTCATTCATTCCTTCATTCATCCTCTCATTCATTCAACAGGCAAGTATTAAGCGCCCACTATATCCCCGTCACTATGCCGAGGGATAAGAGTACAAAAACAAAAGAACTCCAAACAGTCCCGGCCTTCAAGGAGCTTCCATTTTCCTGGAGAGAAACAATCGCTTCTGCGGTTGGATCGATAGGTCGCTACAAAACAGGCACACAAAGTAACGTGGGGAACCGAGAAAGGGACTAACCCTGCAAGGATCTGGAAGGAGGAACATCAAATCTGTTCGGGGGTAGGTGACCAGGGATCGGTCTCCACGGTGCCCCCTTAGTTTGGTCTTTCTCACTTCCTATCCTCCGCCCCCAACAAACCCACTCCCGCCGGCTCCTAGGTTGTGAGGCGGCCCGCACGTGGGGCCGAAAGGGGAAGTAGAAATCGAAGACGTACAAGCACACAAACACCCAGATCTAGGCACACCAGCCTGGGAACCTGGGCAGGGGCGGAGCTGGGGAAGAGCAGGGGGTGGGAGAGTCCCCTAGATGAACCGGGGGGCCTATAGGGAAACGAAGGCCTCCGGGATTAAAAAGAGCACCAGGGACGTGCAAGGAGCTTGGAGAAAGGCTGCAGCATCTCAACCCCAATTATGGCAGACAACGTCGGCCAGTACAGACCCCTTTCCTAAGTCGCTGGGGGAAGGGCAGGGGCGGAGAGGGAAGAAGAGGAGGAGGAGGAGCCTGAGGAAGAGGCCGGTTCAAACCTCGCAGCTCCGCCCCCTCGCTGCCCCTTCCAGCTGGGATGTAACAGTCTCTCTGACCTTGCAGAGAGGATGGTTTGCAAGAGCCGAGTGTGGCATTGGCTCCTCACGCTGGGGAGGAGGAGTGGGACGAGTCCTGTTCTGAGGTGATGCTACAACTTGTTGAATCTGCAGGAAATTACTCCGCAGATGTAATTTCACCTGAACAGCCTCGTGGGCCAGGTGGGTAACAACAAAAACAATTCCCTCATCCACTTACTTCTTTCTGTTCGTTCCCTTCCCAGCTAGACTTCCAGAGCTGGGGGACAGTTTGCATTCTGCAGCTGACCTCCAGCTCCTAGCTAACCGCACGTTTTGTTTCTTGGCAGAGGTGAGAGAGAGGTGGAGGTGGGGGAGTCCATTGGGCAAGGGGTCATTGTGAAGAGAAACCAGATGGAACCGTTCGTCAGGACTAGCCTCACGGAAGAAAGGAGAAGCTCAGCTTGGCAAAAATGCAGTCTAACTACACCTTACTCGACCACTCTTTGGAGGGAGGAAGGCAACACTGGCCCTCCAGGATATCCCGGATTTGAGACTTGATGCTTTTATTATATTGTCTCTAATGAACGTCCCTCCAGCTCAGTCTGTTGCAAAGCCTTCAAAAAAACTAGGTAAATGTTAGACAGAGTAATGGCTGTGTAAAGATAGTTGTCATATGATTTCAAATAATTCAGACACAATATTTATTTTAAAAAATTCCTTTCACAATGGACCCAGAAATGATGTAGTTAAAGTTTAACACCCTCCCAGAGAAGGAGAAAAAATAAATAAATAAACTCCTCTCTCTATCCTTTGTGGGCTTAAATATGTCAGCAAAGTGTTGCCTTCAAAACTGGCTCCTGGGTTTTAAAATAATTATGCAATTAGATAATGTATGAAAAGTGCATTGCAAGTCTTAAGGTGCTATGTAAATGTGAACTATTATTATTGTTGGGATAATAGACCCAATCTATGATTTTACTGATACAGTGAATTCCCAGATGAAAAAACTCCCCCTTCCATTAAGAGTCAGCACCTTTCCTACCACTTATGCCTCAGATCCATGAGAGGTTCAGTGACTTGCCCAGGGTCACAGAACCAGTATATGTCAAAGGCACGACTTGAATCCAGGCTTTCCTGTTTCCCTGGCTGACTATAGACATTTGTTTCTGTCTTTCATTATAATTACCGACTTATTACAATATGTCTATCTATATGACCTATAGATAGATTATCAGTAAATATACATGTGCTTATATTAAACCTTTAAACAAAAGGCTCATTGGAGTTCATGCTGCCAAACTTTCAGATCCACCCCTGTGGGTACTCCCTCCAATTACAGAGATGACAGCTCATCCATACCCTGTTGTCCCATGCAAGTCTTGTTGGTTTCATCCTTAAATCCTCCCCCATCAGCCCACACAAAGTGCTCAGGAACCATAAGAAGATTTTTTAGCATTGCATGACACCAGTGATACACTCTGCCCCGATCCAATTCATCCACCACTTGGCCACCAAAGTGATTTTCCTAAAACATGCATCTGATCGGATCACCCCATATTCACAAATTTCCTCTAATAAGGCTCTCTACTTTCCTTCTTCATGACTTGCCACTGGCTTTTCTCTATGTCCTCATCTTCTCTAGATTCCTTAAAGACTCAGCTCAAAGGGCAGCTCAGTTGCAGAGCGGAGGGAGGAGGACCTGGGTTCAATCTCATCTCAGACACTTCTTAGTTGTGTGACCCTAGGCCAGTCACTTAACCCAAATTGCCTAGCCCTTACCACTCTTCTGTCTCTGTATTAATACTAAAATAGAAGGTAAGATTTTTTAAAAATCCTATATACTATAATTATGTAGATATTATATATTCCTACATTTTATTATAGTATATAATATATAATCCTATATACAGAAATTATATAATCCTGTATTTTATCAATTATATAATGGATAATCCTATTCAGAATTACATAATCCTATATTTTATTATAGTATTATGGTATATAAGCTATAAGCCTATATATAGAAGTTATATAATCCTATATTATATAATGTATGATCCTATATATATATAGAAACTATATAATTCTATATTTTATTCTGTTATATAATCTTATATATAGAAATGACATAATCCTATATATAGAAACTATATAATCCTATATTATATTATATTATATTATATTATATTATATTATATTATCCTATATAGAAATTATATAATTCTATATTTTATTATATTATATATAGAAATTATATAATCCTATATTTTATCTTATATAATATAATCCTATGCAGAATTATATACTCCCATATTTTATTATAGTATATAATATATAATCCTATATTATATCATATTATATAATCCTATATAGAAATTATATAATCCTATATTTTATCTTATATAATATAATCCTATGCAGAATTATATACTCCTATATTTTATTATAGTATATAATATATAATCCTATATTATATCATATTATATAATCCTATATAGAAATTATATAATCCTATATTTTATTTTATTATATAATCTTATATCTAGAAATTATATAATCCTATATATAGAAACTATATAATCCTATATTTTGTTCTATTATATAATACAATCCTTTGTTTTATTTTATTATATAATCTTATATATAGAAATTATATAATCCTATATGTAGAAACTATATAATCCTATATTTTGTTCTATTATATAATACAATCCTTTGTTTTATTTTATTATATAATCTTATATATAGAAAATATATAATCCTAGATTATATAATATATAATCCTATATATAGAAACTATATAATCCTATAGTTTATTCTATTCTATTCTATTATCCTATATAGAAATTATATAATCCTATATAATATATAATCCTATATATAGAAACTATATAATCCTATAGTTTATTCTATTCTATTATCCTATATAGAAATTATAATCCTATAGTTTATTCTATTATGTATAATCTTATATATAGAAATTATATAATGTAATAATGTAAAAGAAGTTTTTTAAAATGTCCTTCATAATGTAATATTATGTAATTAGAATTTTGCTACCCAGGACTCTAAATCCCAGCTTCCCCTGTTCCTTCTCACCTTATGTGCTAAAGTAGGGAGGATAGGTTTTGAGTATAGCTCCACCCTCTCTTTCTTTACCCCTGATGGAGGCTTGTGGAGGTGGAGTGAGTGCCAGGCAGGAGAATTTTTCTCATGAGCCTTACTCAGGCTTTTACTTTTGTTCCTGTATTTTTCTACTTCAAGCGATTATTAATAATCTTATAAAATATAATACTTGGAGTTGTTGGGTATTAATTTAAATCTTACATTTCATATATAATGGAACACAATGTCCAGAATCCAGGAAAAGGGAGCTGTGCCCTTTCTGTCTTGCTCTCCTCTACCGAATGACCAAATAAATTTCTTTTTTAAATTATTTCAGGTTTGGGGGTCTGTTCTCATAAATGATCGTGTACATGTGCATGTGTATCTGCGAGTATTTATTAGGGGCTTAGTACATGTCAGGAACCTTGCTAGATTCTACGTAATTCCAGGACAGTGAATGAAAGAATCTGTACCTAGACTGAGTTCTACACTCTATAAAAAATACGGAGCATGAATACAGTGTCAGTAAACACAAATATCCATGACGTAAGTAAAGACAAGATCACTTGGGAGGGGGGT
Organism: Monodelphis domestica; assembly: GCF_027887165.1. Classification (NCBI taxonomy): domain Eukaryota; kingdom Metazoa; phylum Chordata; class Mammalia; order Didelphimorphia; family Didelphidae; genus Monodelphis; species Monodelphis domestica. Next base: position 238,031,316 of record NC_077233.1, on the reverse strand, counting down.
CCGAGCAGTAGTACCCTAAAATGGCACTGCACTCCATCTTAAAGTAAGAGAAGGACTCTGAGACAGAGGGAAAGAGGAAATTCATTCCCAGCCTGGGTATTTGTTGAGTCATTTCAGGCGTATCTGACTCTAATGAGCCCATTTGGGGTTTTCTTGGCAAAGATACTGGGATGGTTCGCCCATTTCCTTCTCCAGCTCATTTTATAGAGGAGGAAACTGAGCCAGGCAGGGATAGTGTTTCTAATTCTAATTCTGATTCTAAGACAGAAGTTAAGAGTTAAAAAAAAAGATGCTGCAATGGTTTGCCTTTTCATTCTCTAGCTTATTTTACAAATGAGGAAACTGAGGCAAAATGGGATGAAGCAACTTACCCAGGGTCACACAGCTAGTAAGGGTCTTTCTGGTCTCACTTGGTGCTCTAGCAATTTCAGTGGACACTGCCAAGCATGGCTCCACTGGACACAAGGAGTGCCGCTCTGCATCCAACTTCTAACTTTTGCTGGAGTCCTCAGCCGAGGAGTCACCTCTTTCCCATAAAAGGTAGAGTAGATTCTGCCATCTCTCTTTTAGCTTAGAGCCCCAAATGCTTAAGCTTCGGGTAGCAACATGACTAGAGCACTGAGCCTGGAATCAAGAAGTCCTGAGTTCAAATGCTTCTGATCTTGGACAAGTCACTTAACCCCCATTAGCCTGTTCACTCAGTCATAAAATGGGGATAATAACAACACCAACTTCCCCAGGTTGTTATGAGGATCAAATGAGATCATATTTGTAAGCACAATGCCTGGCACATAGTAGGTGCTCTATAAATGTGAACTATTATTGTAATTCAATTTATTTTCAATTCAATTCCATTTCAATTCAATAATTCAATGTAATTCAAAGGCAAAGTTCTCAGATACCTAATCATTAGCCTTGGAAAAAATACATTAGCAGCTTTTGTGTGCTTAGGACAGTGTAACTATGATAGATAGACTTTTCTTCTTCCCCATCCCCCTTATCTTTTGGAAAAGAGATTGGCAGCCAGTTAAGTAGCACTTACAGGCTTTGTCCATTTTTTAACCTCTGCTCCCTAGAGGTTCCAAGCCTCAGTCTTGCTGAGAGTTAGAAGGTAGACTGGTAACAGACACTTTCATTTGAAGGCTTTCTCTTTCATCAAACTGCTGAAGAAGAGGCAGATGAGAACAGTTTGTTCCAACAGCCATGCAGGAGCCCTTAGAGCTTGGTCAGACATGGAAGATGCCAAGATCATCCACTGTATCCCCAGCCATCACTGGTCCTCTTGACTTTTGTCTTGCCACTGGACTTCTCTAGGCTAGAAGAGAAAGCGAGGCTAATGACTTTGTTCAACTCAGCGTCATTTCAATCAATTGATTTGAGAGTCAAAAGACATCATTAGTGATGGAGGAAACTCTCCAACCAAGCAGAGGAGAGAATTATCTTAATCTAAAGCCTATGACAAGTTTTCTCAACTCCAAGATTATTTTTGTTCTCCCAAGTAAATGAGTGAGAGGAGGGGAAAACAGGTGGAGGTTTATATTCCCTTCAAGGCACTGAGGTCAATTAATTTTCTTCCAAATTCTGGTCTTTATTCCATATGTGTTGTTTGCAAACTTTTCCAAACTTTTAGCTGTGTTCAGCAGGCCAAGTCCTTAATAAACTATAAAATGATAGAAACACAAACTTTTGTGATTATTATGGTAGGATGCATATGAATTCTTTTGGGAAATGGTCAGATGGACCCTGAGGAAAGAAAAAAAAAATCTTTTAGAGACATTCAAAAGCCAACTAAAGTTCCAGCATACTTTAAAAGACTACCTACACGAATGTCAACATTTCTAACATGAAAAATGAATAAAAGTTAAGGGATTCAGATTTGATAAACATTGAATAGCAGAAAAGGACAATAAGATCAGTTCTACCTTGGAACATTTAGGAGTCACCAACATGAAATTCCCAAACACATACTTTTTGGCTATCTTCCCCAAAGCATAATTTGCCTCTGTCCAACTGCTCCAGAGAAAGATAGAAGACAAAAAGATAAAAGGAAAGATAATGAAAGACAGGAGTGGATCGATGAGCCCCAAAAGACTGAGAGGATGGGGTAAATGTGAAGCATATTACCTGGGTATTAAAGAAATGGAGAAAGTAAATAGCCATATAGCCACCATGTGGATAGAATGGAAAACATAAGGAGGCAGGTAGATGGTTCAGTGGGTTAAGTGTCAGGCCAACAGACAGGTGGTCTTGGGTTCAAATATCACCTTAGATACGTCCTAGCTGTGTGACCCTGGGCAAGTCACTTAACCCCCTTTGCCTAGCCTTTATTGCTCTTCTGCCTTAGATCCAATACACAGTATTTATTCTAAGATGGATAGTGAAAGTTTATTTAAAAAAATAGAAAATGTAGAACCATTTGAGTAAAGAAGGAGGAACCACAATAGGTGCTTCTACTTTTCCTTCTTTCATTCCTTTTTTAACCCCTTATAATCTGCATTCTGACCTCACCATTACACAGAAACTACTCTCTTGGAAGTTACCAACAATCTCAATTGCCTGATCCAACTGGCCTTTTCTAAATCCTCCTTCTCCTTAATCTCTCCACAATCTTTAACATTATTGATCACCCTTTCTTTCATGGTACTCTATTTTCCCTGGATTTTCAGGACGACTGTCTCCTGGATGTCCTCCAGGATTCTGTCCTGGCCCCTCTTACCTTCTCCCTCTCTACTTCTTCATTTAGTGATCTCATCATCTCTCCTGGATTTAATTATTATCTCTATGCTGATGATTCTCAGATCTTCCAATCCTGCCCCAATTTCTCCTCTCACTTCTTGTCTCATATCTCCAGTGCCTTTCAGACATTTATGTCCAGTAGATATATTAAAACTCAATATGTCCAAAACAGAACTCATTATTTTTCCTCTGAAACTTACTTTCCTCCTAACGTCCCCATTTCTATGGGAGGAATCACCATCCTCCCAGGTCTTCACGCTCACAACCTAGCTATCAGCCTTGACTCTTTACTTCAGTGGATTCCTCCACCCCACATTTAATCTATTGCCAAGGCCTGCTGGTTTTACCTTTGTAACAACCTTCTCCCCTCTGACACTCCCACTGTTCTGTCCAGGTTCTTATCACCAAGACTATTACAATAACCTCAGTGGGTTTGTCTACACCAAGTTTCTCCCCATTCCAATCTGTCCTCCAGATTCGGCCACCCCAGTGGTTTTCCTAAAATGCAAATCCTACCAGGTCCCTTCCACACTCAGTGGCTCTCTATTGCCTCCAGGATCAAAGAGAAAATGTGTTTGTTTGATGTTCAAAGCCTTTCACAAACTAAGCCCTCTCCTACCTTTCCAGTCCTCTTGCAACTTACTCCCTGCCACTCACTTACTCTTTAATCCATTGATAATGACTCTCTGCCACTCACTTACTCTTGAATCCATTGATGATGACCTTCTGGCAGTTCCATGAAAAAGACACTCCATCTCTTTCTTGGCTCTGTGCATTTTCTCTGGTTGCCCTCCATGCTTGGAACGCTCTCCCTTTTCTTTACTGGCTTCTCTGGCTTCCTTGAAATCTCAACTCAAATCCCATCTTCTATAGGAAGCCTTTCCCAACCCCTCTTAATTCTAATGTCTTCTCTATCTTAATTATTTCCTATTTATCCTCTATATGTTTAGACATATCCTGGAAATAGGTTATATATTTGCCTATACACATTGATTTGGTTGTCTCCCCCATTAGATTGTGAGCTCCTTGAGGGCGGGAACTTCTTTTGCCTCTTTTTACATCCTCAAGGCTTACCATGGTACCTACCACAAAGTAAGAACTTAATCAATGTTTACTGACTGATTAAACTCAAGCCTTCACAGGTATTATCTCATTCGATTCTCAAAACAACCCTGTGAAGAGATGCTATTATTATCTCCATTTATGGTTGAGAAAACTGAGGCAAGCAGAGACTAAGTCATGCAGCTAGTAAGTGGTTGGATCAGATTTCCTGTTCCAGGTCCAGCATTCTCTACATCACTTAGCTGCTCCAGAAAAGAATAATCCAAAGAGGGATTTTTACAGGTACCTGATGGTACCTTTTCTGAGTAAAGGGGGTCTGTGGAAACTGAATATAAAACATCAGAAAATTCCAATACTCTGGAGATCACTCCATGTCCTAAGGATGTGAAAGAATCCAGTTGAGCAATAAGTGGTACCCAGATAGAAGACATTTAGCACCATCTACTGGGAAACAGCCAAATAGCCCGAGTAGCATAGAAAAGTGGAGCCAAAAATAGCAGAAAGGGATGGAGGACAGTGATGATGATGATTATAGCAGCAATAATAATAACTAGCATTTATGTAGCACTTTAAGACTCACAAAAAAATCAAGTCGTTTCAATTGTATCCAGCTCTTCATGTCCCCCTTTGACGTATTCTTGGCAGAGATACTGGAGTGATTTGCCATTTCCTTCTCCAAGTCATTTTACATATGAGGAAATCTAGGCAAACAAAGTGAAATGATTTGCCCAGGGGCATACAGCTAGAAAGTGTCTGAGGTCAGAGTGGAACCCAGGACTTCCTGACTCCAGGGCCAAGATTTGCAAAGCACTCTGCAAATATTATTTCATCTTGTCTCCTCTGGTAGGGAGATACTATGATAACTTCCATTTTACAGATGAAAAAATTGAAGTAGACGATGGTTAAGTGACTTGCCCAGAATCACATAGCTAGTGAGTGTTTGAGGCTGGATTTAAACTCATGTCTTTCTAAAGCATTCCTATCTACCTCCAATTAGTATAAAGGACTGATGACACTTTGGGGAAATAGAGGTTAATGTGAGGAGCAATGATTGGAAGAGTTGTCAACAAAAGAACAAAATGACAAAGAGTAGAGAGCCTCCTTCCTTGCTGAGCCACACACAGGGTAGTTCTATAACTAAATCAAATGAACTATCTAGGTCTGAAGAGGAATGGGAAATGAAGGTGGAAAGGATACTCTAAGCATCTCTTGACTGTTTTAGGGAATGGAATAAACTATAAAGCTATTCTATATTTTTTATACTTGTTTAGCTTTCAGTGTCCTTCACAGCCTGACTCCAATCTATCTTTTCCAATTCATTATATATTATTCTGTTTCCCACCCCTCTATATTCTAGAGAAAGCAACTTTCTCTTTATTCTTAACATATCTCTCCATCTCCTATCTCTAGGATGTTGCTCTTGGCAATGGCAAGTCCCCCAGCCTGGAATGTAAACTCCTTCCTCCATTATATCTCATCGATACCTTTTTGCCCTTTAATACCAGCTCAAACATCATCTTGTCCATGAAGCCTTTTCTTATCTTCCAACTGCTACTGTCCACCCTCCCTAGCTTGTATTTATTCTGTATTCTCTCTTTTTATTTTTTATATAATATACTTATTGTTTTACCTCGTTGAATGTAAGGACTTTAAGAGTGGAGATTTTAGTTCTTTCTATTTGGTTTCTCATTATTTGGCCTAATACATAGTAGTTACCTAGTAATAAATGCTTATTGATATTAATGAATTGAAAGTTTTTAAGAATTTTAAGTTGGGCATGAAATGGAGATACCAAAATTCCCAGGTTCCACCTAGGTTGGGATAATACATCAGAAGAGTGGTTGCATGGCCATCAGCATAAGAGTGTGTGGCATGTAGCTGTCCCTTCCTTTCCCAGTTTCCAGTTCTAGTTCTGGAACTAGATAATCAAAGCAATACTTCTGTTTCTGAAAAAGATGTGAGTCAGTTACCCTGTGACCCCAGTCACCATTCCCTTTGACTTCCCTGACCACCACTCCCTTTTGTATGTCGTCTTCCCCCATTAGAATATACAGACCTTTTGGGCAAGGACAATCTTGCTTATTTATATTTGTATTCCTAATACCTAGTATATAATCAGCACTTAGTAAATGCTTTTTCATCCATCCATTCAAGTGAAGTCCCCAAAATGGACCTTGACCTTCATATCAAAAGGGAGCCTCTCAGTCAAAAGTTATATCTGATTATGGACAAGGCCCATAGACTCTACAATTACCAACTTGTAACTGTGTTAGATATAGGGTTGAATGGGTGCTGATCTCAGTGGTGGCCCCAAAAGTCATTTTGTTGAATATTTACAAACAAAAATGTTTCCAAATATGGAAATCTGTAATAATTTCACAGAATCACAAAATTTTCAAACTGATGAGGATTTTAGAGATGATATAGTCCAATTCTTTGACTTTATAGAAGGGACAGGGAGAAATATAATACAAAGCTATGTGGCTCAGTGGATTGAGAGCCAGGCCTAAGTCCTGGGTTCAAATCTTACCTTAGACACTTTCTGGCTATGTGAACTTACTGCTCATCTGCATTGGAACCAATACATAGTATTGATTCTAAGATAGAAGATGAGGATTTAAAAACATTTTTAAATAAAATATAAAAGCTAAGTTAGGGATAGAATTGCAAGTGTTAGAAGAGAATTCCTCTCTCCATTATGTCGGTCTCTCAGTGACCTGGAGGTCAAAAACCACTGAGTAAATTCAGATATAGACAATCCCTCAGAGAAAGGAAGTTAAAGAACCAATGAGACAGGAAAGTGATTCCACAGGCATTTGTCCCCCTGGGTGGCTTGGGCAAATGAAGAAACTATGATTGGTTCCTCAGATGTGATGTGTGAGATCTAGAGGGTGGAGAAAAGAGCTCATAAGGGGAGACCCAGGAGTCTTTGGGGGTCTTCTGGCTGGAGTGAGGAGGCTAAAGGAACCATTGTTGGAGGTTAGCTTCAATCCATCTATCAGCCAATAGATTAGTTAGCTAAGTACCTCTCTACCTCTTTCCTACTTTTCATTCTCTTTAATTCTACTACTTTGATTTAATAAAGTTAAAGAACTACTAGCAGCCACAGCACACATCTCATGATACATCAGAGAATTCATACTGGAGAGAAACCTTATGAACGTAGTGCATGTGGGAAAGCCTTTGGCCATAGGTCACAGCTTACTTTGCATCAGAGAATTCATACTCGAGATAAACCTTACAAATGTAAAGAATGTGGAAAGGCCTTCTGCCTCAGCAAAGAGTATACAAGACACCAGAGAATTCATACTGGAGAGAAACCTTATGAATGTAATCAAGTTGGGAAGGCCTTGAGTAGGAGAAGACAGCCTGCAGAACAACAGCCTGTTCATCCTGGAAAGAAAATGTTCAGTTGTAATCAGTATGAGGTCTTTGAAGAGAACAGTATGAATGAGAAAATTCATACTGGAGAGAAAATGTAATGAATATGAGAGGGCCTTCAGCTAGAGGGGACACTCTAACATCAGAGAGTCATTTTGGGTTGATTCGAGTGTTGTGTTTGAACAAAAAGCATATATGATACCATAGAATCCATATACTAGAGAGAAACCTGTAAAATGTAATCAGTATGGGAAGACTTTCCTTTTGAACTCATCTTATTTCAACATGGATTCATAGGGGAGAGACATAAAGACTACAGAGGCTGTTGGAAGGGCCTTTTATTTGAAGAGAAATTTTATTAGACATCAGAATATTCATATGGGAGAGAAATGTTATGAACAAATATGGGAAGACCTTTCATTTTTTTCAATCAATCTTTGAGAGATTGCCTTCAGCATGAGAAAACTGATACTGGAATGAAACTTTGTTAATTTAGTGAATTGTCAAGCTCTTTGGCCTCAAACGGCAGATTACTGAACATCAGAGAATTTATACCACAGAGAAATCTTATAAAAATCTAGGAAGGCTCCCATATGAACACAGAATTTACTGAAGATCAAATATTTTTTATTAGAAACCTTATAAATGTGATGACTTTGGGAAGGTTTCACCATTAAAAGTCACATTATTTAAGCATCTCCTTCTAGAGAGGATCCTTGTAAAGAATCTATGTAGAAAGGGTTCCACCTAAGCACAGAATTTACTCAACATCAGAGAATTCATGCCAGAAGAAACCTTATGGATATAAAGTGAGGGAGAGTCAAGATGGTGGCTTAGAAGCAGCAAAAGTTCAGACCTCTGAAAAACCTTCCTTACCAATCACAAACTGAATGCTCCTAGGGGACTGAGAGGTGGGGAACCCTCCTTCTGGACTCAATTCAAAAGGTACACCCTCCAAAAGCCAGAATCTGAGAACGCTTGGGTCTAAGGGGAAGGCAGAAGTAAGGTCCCAAGACCCCTCCCCCCAACAGAGAGTGCTGAGCCCCCAGCGGCAGCAGGAACTTCTGGGCAGGCAAAGGTGCTGATCTGGAGGGTATACCTTTAGAGCAGCCTGGGCCAGGCTCAGAGCATCCAACACAGGTGGCAGGGAAACAGCCAGAGAGAGACCGAAGAGCCTGCAGCCCCGTGGCTGGGTCATTCCATCTGGCTCCAGTCTCATTGGAGTTTTTTTGCCTCAGGGCACATCCAGACCAACCCAGTTGAACCTAATCCCATCAGGAGTCCTCAGATCTCAGGGAGGCAAGGACCCCTCCCTCCCCTAGAGTGCAGGGCTTCCCACAAGGACAGGAACCACTGGGCGGGCACAGGCACTGGTGTACTTTGTGGACAGTGCTGTGCCAGGCTCAGAGTGTGGAACACAAGCAGCAGAGAATCAGCTGGAGAGAACTGCAGAGAGCCTGGGCGACTCCAGCCTTCCAGGAGTTTTCGGCCTCAGAGCACATACAGCCTAACCCAGTTGAACATAATCCAATCAAAAGCCTCCAGAGGACAGGGAAGCCAACATTTCTCCCCCAGAGACTGTACCAAGAGATCTGACAAAGCTCCAAGAGGGGAGACTGACAGTCCCAAAACCAAAAAAAATGAGGGGAGCAAGAGCACAGACAAATACGGGTAGCAAAGAAGGGGTAAACACGAGCAAACAACAGAAAAAGAAGAAAGAAATTACAATAGCCAGCTTCTGTACAAGTAACGAGCAAAGAGAGAACAAAACAGAGGGGGAGGGATAAGCAAAGGAAAAATCAGAAATCCCAGCAAATTGGATACAGGCTTTGGAAAAACTCAAAATGCATTTCAAAACACATTTAAGAGAGGCTGAAGACAATTGGGAAAAGAACTTAAAAACTAAGATAAATCATCTGGAAACAGAAAATAGTGTCTTGAAAGCCAAAATCAACCAGCTGGAAAATGAGGCAAAGGAGATGAAAGATGAGGTGACGAAAAAGAAAGATGAGAAAAAGGAGATGAAAGACGAGGTAAAGAGGATGAAAGATGACCTCCAAAGAAAATCAGACCAGAATGAAAAGGATGACCAAAAAGCCAGGGATTAAATCTAGTCTTTAAGAACCAGAATACAACAACTAGAATTAAGTGACCTCACAAGGCAGCAGGACACTATAAAACAAAACCAAAAGAATGAAAAAATTGAGGAAAATATGAAGCATCTCATTCACAAAACAGAATTTAGAAAACAGTTCAAGGAGAGACAATTTAAGATTCATTGGTCTACCAGAAGACCATGAGAAAAGAAAAAGGCTGGACATCATACTACAAGAAATTATTAAAGAAAACTTCCCCAATATCCTAGAACAAGAGGGAAAAGTGGAGATTGAAAGAATCCACAGATCACCTCCTGTACTTAATCCCCAACTGACAACACCTAGGAATGTTATAGCCAAATTCAAGAACTATCAGACCAAAGAGAAGATGTTACAAGCTGCCAAGAAGAAGTCATTCAGATACCACAGAACCACAGTGAGGATAACGCAGGATCTGGCTGCATCCACACTGAAAAACTGAAAGGCGTGGAATATGATATTCCAGAAAGCAAGGGAATTAGGTCTACAACCAAGAATCAACTACCCAGCAAAACTGACTATATTCTTACAGGGGAAAGTATGGTCATACAACAAAATAGAAGAATTCTAAGAATTCATAAAGAAAAGACCAGACCTGAACAGAAAATTTGATGCTCAAGCACAGAACTCAAGAGAATCATCAAAAGATAATTAAAAAAGAGGGAACAAAGAAAAACAAAACAAAACAAAAATTTTAAGAGACTCAATAAGTTAAAATGATATGTATCCCTATAAGAAAAGAGGTCATTAGTAACTCTTAAAAACTGTTGTTATTACCTGGTCAGCAAAAAGAAGTACACTTAGAGGGAACAGTGACAAACTGTATAGGATGAAAGGACAAGACAAAAATAGGTATATAGATATATGCATGCATAAATACATACACATCTGTATGCGTATATATATAGATACATAATGAGAGCTAAAAAATAGGTTAATATTAAAAGAAATGGGAAAAGAAACAAATGGGGGTAAATTGATATGTCACAAAGAAGCTCATGGTGGGAGGGGAAAAACATCAATACACTGGAAGGGGAAAGAGGTCAGAGATAGGAAATACTCAACCCTTACGTGCTTTGAAATTGACCCAAAGAGGGAAGAACAATCCAATCCATTGGGGCAGAGAATAGATTTGCGCCTAGGGGAGTAGAAGGATAACAAATGGTCTGGTGGGGAGGGAAGCAGTACAAGGGAGGGAGGGTGCAGGGGGTTAATTTTAGAAAGACTACAGGGAAAATAGGGGGGGCAATAAGAAGAGAGTGGGATAGAAAGAGAAGTAAAATAAGGGTGGGAACTAGGGGTACTGATTAAAAACAAACATTGGTGTAGAAGGAAATAGTGAAAGAAGAAAAGGCAGGAACAGGAGTAGAAATCAAAATGCTGGGTAATACACAGCTAGTAATCATAACTCTGAATGTGAATGGAATGAACTCACCCATAAAATGCAAGCGAATAGCAGAGTGGATTAGAATCCAAAACCCTACTATATACTGTCTACAAGAAACACACATGAGGAAGGTAGATATGCATAGGACAAAAGTAAAAGAGTGGAGCCAAATCTATTGGGCATCAACTGATAAAAAGAAGGCAGGAGTCGCAATCATGATATCCAATAAAGCCAAAGTAAAAATAAATATAGTTAAAAGAGATAGGGAAGGTAATTACATCCTGATAAAAGGCAGTATAGACAATGAGGAAATATCCATACTCAACATGTATGCACCAAATGGCATAGTATCCAGATTTCTAAAGGAGAAACTAGAGGAGCTCAAGGATGAAATAGATAGAAAAACTATACTAGTGGGAGACCTGAACCTTCCTCTATCCAAACTAGATAAATCAAACCAAAAAATAAATAAGAAAGAGGTAAGAGAAGTGAATGAAATCTTATAAAAATTAGAGTTAGTAGACATGTGGAGAAAAATAAATAGGGACAAAAAGGAATATACCTTCTTTTCAGTAGCACATGGTCCATTCACAAAAATTGACCATATATTAGGGCATAAAAACATTGCAAACAATTGCAAAAGAGCAGAAATAATAAATGCAACTTTCTCAGATCATAATGCAATGAAAATAATAATTAGTAAGGGAACATGAAGAGGTAAATCAAAAATTAATTGGAAATTAAACAATATGATTCTCCAAAACCAGTTAGTTAAAGAACAAATTGTAGAAACAATAACTTCATTGAAGAAAATGACAATGATGAGACATCCTTTCAAAACCTATGGGATGCAGCCAAAGCAGTACTCAGGGGGAAATTTATATCCTTGAGTTCATATATTAACAAATTAAGAAGGGCAGAGGTCAATGTATTGGGCATGCAAATTAAAAAATTAGAGATCCTAAAACTCAAAGTAGAAATTAATAAAATTGAAAGTCAAAGAACTATTGATTTGATAAATAAGACTAGAAGCTGGTACTTTGAAAAAAAACAAATAAAATAGACAAAGTACTAGTCAGTCTAATTAAAAAAAGGAAAGAAAAAACCCAAATTGACAATATCCAAGATGAAAAAGGAGACCTTAACTCTAATGAAGAGGAAATTAAGGCAATGAATAAAAACTATTATGCCCAATTATATGGCAACAAATATGGCAATCTAGGTGATATGGATGAATGTTTACAAAAATATAAATTGGTTAGACTGACAGAGGAAGAAATAAATTACCTAAACAACCCCATATCAGAAAAAGAAATAGAAGAAGCCATCAAAGAACTCTCTATGAAAAAATCCCCAGGTCCAGATGGATTCACAAATAAATTCTATCAAACATTCAAAGAACAACTAATTCCAATATTAAACAAATTATTTGACAGAATAAGCCAAGAAGGAGTTGTTCCAAATTCATTTTACAACACAAACATGGTACTGATCCCAAAGCCAGGCAGGTCAAAAACAGAGAAAGAAAACTATAGACCAATCTCCCTAATGAATATAGATACAAAAATCTTAAATAAGATACTAGCAAAAAGACTCCAGCAAGTCATCACAAGGGTTATCCACTATGACCAGGTAGAATTCATACCAGGAATACAAGGATGGTTCAATATTAGGAAAACCATCCACATAATTGACCATATTAACAAGCAAACTAAAAAAAAATCACATGATTATCTCAATAGATGCAGAAAAAGCCTTTGATAAAATACATAACCCATTCCTAATCAAAACACTAGAAGTATAGGAATAGAAGGGCCTTTCCTAAAAATAATAAACAATATATATCTAAAACCATCAGCAAACATCATCTGCAATGGGGATAAACTAGACGCATTCCCAATAAGATCAGGAGTGAAACAAAGATGTCCATTATCACCTCTATTATTTAACATTGTACTAGAAACACTAGCAGTAGCAATTAGAGAAGAAAAAGAAATTGAAGGTATTAAAATTGGCAATGAGGAGACCAAGCTATCACTCTTTGTGGATGATATGATGTTTTACTTAAGGAATCCTAGACAATCAACCAAAAAGTTACTTGAAATAATCAACAACTTTAGCAAAGTTGCAGGATACAAAATAAACCCGCATAAGTCATCAGCATTTCTATATATCTCTAACCCATTTCAGAAGCAAGAATTATAAAGAGAAATACCATTTAAAATCACCCTAGACAATATAAAATACTTAGGAATCTATCTGCTGAGACAAACACAGGAACTATATGAACACAACTACAAAACACTCTCCACACAATTAAAACTAGATCTAAACAATTGGAAAAACATTGATTGCTCATGGGTGGGACGAGCTAACATAATAAAAATGACAATCCTACCCAAATTAATTTACTTATTTAGTGCCATACCCATTGAAATATCAAAAAACTTCTTTACTGAATTAGAAAAAACCATAACTAAGTTCATTTGGAAGAACAAAAGATCAAGCATATCCAGGGAGATTATGGAAAAAATGCAAAGGAAGGAGGACTTGCAGTCCCAGATCTCAAACTATACTATAAAGCAGGGGTCATCAAAACAATTTGGTACTGGCTAAGAGACAGAAAGGAGGATCGGTGGAATAGACTTGGAGTAAGTGACCTCAGCAAGACAGTCTATGACAAACCCAAAGACCCCAGCTTTTGGGGCAAAAATCCACTATTTGATAAAAACTGCTGGGAAAATTGGAAGACAGTGTAGGAGAGATTAGGTTTGGATCAACACCTCACACCCTACACCAAGATAAATTCAGAATGGATGAATGACTTGAACATAAAGAAGGAAACCATAAGTAAATTAGGCGAACACAGAATAGTATACATGTCAGACATTTGGGAAGGGAAAGATTTTAAAACCAAGCAAGACTTAGAAAGAGTCACAAAATAGAAAATGAATAATTTTGACTACATCAAATTAAAAATTTTTGAACAAACAAAACCAATGTAACTAAAATCAGAAGGGAAGCAACAAATTGGGAAACAATCTTCATAACAAAAACCTCTGACAAAGGTTTAATTACTCAAATTTACAGAGCTAAGTCAATTGTACACAAAAATCAAGCCATTCTCCAATTGATAAATGGGCAAGGGACATGAATAGTCAGTTTTCAGATAATCAAAACTATTAATAAGCACATGAAAAAATGTTCTAAATCTCTTATAATCAGAGAGATGCAAATCAAAACAACTCTGAGGTATCACCTCACACCTAGCAGATTGTTCAACATGACAGCAAAGGAAAGTAATGAATGCTGGAGGGGATGTGGCAAAGTGGGGACATTAATGCATTGCTGGTGGAGTTGTGAATTGATCCAACCATTCTGGAGGGCAATTTGGAACTATGCCCAAAGGGTGATAAAAGACTGTCTGCCCTTTGATCCAGTCATAGCACTGCTGGGTTTATACCCCAAAGAGATAATAAGGAAAAAGACTTGTACAAGAATATTCATAGCTGCGCTCTTTGTGGTGGCCAAAAATTGGAAAACGAGGGGATACCCATCAATTGGGGAATGGCTGAACAAATTGTGGCAGGTTGGTGATGGAATACTATTGTGCTCAAAGGAATAATAAAGTGGAGGAATTCCATGGAGACTGGAACAACCTCCAGGAAGTGATGCAGAGTGAGAGGAGCAGAACCAGGAGAACCTTGTTCACAGAGACTGATACACTGTATCACTTACCAAACGTAATGGACTTCTCCATTAATGTCAGTGCAATGATCCTGAACAATCTGCAGGGATCTAGGAGAAAAAACACTATCCTCAAGCAGAGGACAAACTGTGGGAGTAAAAACACAGAGGAAAGGCAACTGCTTGACTACCGGGGTGGAGGGGATATGACTGAGGAGAGACTCTAAATGAACACCCTTGTAAGACTCTATGGCTTACAAGACTCATCCACAGGGTTGGCCAGTCCTGTGACATCCTGTTTGGGGTAACGAAAAATGAAGAGTAACAAAAGAAGAGATGGACACAATATGAAAAGAGAGAAATAGTGCCAATTTTATTTGCTTCACCCAGAACTTTTATAGGCAAAGACTACTTAGACAAAACCCACAGGAATTTATGATTCTTCATTCCAGAAACCCTAACCTTGGTCCAGGGATAGGTAGGTGTTCAAAGGTTAACCCACATCCTTCGTTTATTACAAATACAAACAAGGGGAAGAGGGGCAGACAAGGGGATAGGCGCCCACCTAATCGCAATTTGCCTTTCATAAATGTTATCCTGCATCCTTCATGTTTACTGTTCCATCCTTGGTCCCAGGATGGGTGAAGGTCAATCCTCATCTTTGTCTGAAGCAAAGACAAGCAAGTCCACAACTTTATCTTAAGCAAATACAAATAAAGAAAAGAGGAGGTAATCCTCGACTATATACCCTAATGCAAATACCAACAACGTGGAAATGAGTTTGTATCAAGGACACATGTGATACCCAGTGGAATCGCACATCGGCTGTGGGAGGAGTGGGGGCAGGGTGGGGGCGGGCGGGGGGTTGGAAAAGAAAATGATCTTTGTTTTCAATGAATAATGTTTGAAAATGACCAAATAAAATAATGTTTAAAAGGGGAAAAAATAAAGTGAGGGAAATGAGGGAAAAAAAAGAAACCTTATGAATGTGATGGCTGTGGGAAGACCTGTAGAGACTGTTTAGCCTACCCTTGAGAATTCATACTCTAGAGAAAACTTATGGAAGTAATATCAGATAACCCACAATTAGGAAAAAAATAGCTACCAGTAGTTGATAGCTGAAGGAAGCTACTGTGAGGAGGATTGCCTGAATGGACAACTAGCTCAATAGCATAAATGCCTATAATGGACAAAAACCTGGACAAAGATTAGAAGAATTTTGCTGCAATACAGAGTTTCCTTAACCTCACAGTATTAGCTAGAATGACTTTGAGTAGAATTTCAGTTCGAGTGTATCCTTCATTCAACATGAAGCAATTTATTCTTAAAAAAACAAACAAACATCCTTACCTTCTGTCTTAAAATCAATACTGTTTATGGGTTCTAAGGCAGAAGAGTAGTAGAGGCTATGCTGTGGTGGTGAGGTGACTTGCCCAGGGTCACACAGCTGGGAAGTGTCTGAGGCAAGATTGGAACCCAGGACCTCCCATCTTTAGGCCTGGTTCTCAATCCACTGAGCCACCCAGCTACCCCCAGCAATTTGTTCTTGATAAAACTTTTATGAATAGCAAATATTTTAGAGATGTTCCTCTTACCCAGGAGTTCTTTACTTTTTCTTATGTCATGGGTCACTGTTGGCTTAAGGACTTAAAAGCTTTAGGAAAGCTTAAGGGATTCTGAGAATCATGGTGCTGAATGAATAAATTAACCTCTATAGGATACAAAGGAAACTATTTTGAAATATGAAAAAAATGAAGCTCACTGGCCCCAGGTTAAGACCTCCTGATCCAGAAGGCAGGCCTAGAATGTGGAGATTATTATGTTATTTCAATTCCAGTTTTGAATACTCGGCAGCAATGTCTACTCACATTTGAATTCCTCACATTCATTTCTTTTGTCATGGAATGATATTCTCTTATATTCAGTGCCACTATTTGGCCTTTCCTCCAATTTGCACTGACTTGGTTTCCACTTATTTTTTTAATACTTTAAATATACTGTTATTATTGTTGTTATATATTTGATTAGGAAGAGGAAATGGGCTCAGTGACTCATCCATTTGGAGTGTCTTTCTAAGAGGTATGTGGAGGAGCCTTTGTTTATTCATGGAACTACACACACACATACATACATATATATATCCTTGCAAGTATGTATACATACATACATGCAAGTGTGATGGCCAAGCTCTGTAAGCCCTTCTAATTTAACATTAGACAAAGGGTGTTCTTCATCTCCATGGTTCTTTACTGTAAATGGTTGCACCTTTTGGAGTGATTCCAGATCTAATCTAAGTATCCGTGCAGGCTTGAGGGAAGGGGCTAGATGCAGTTAGCACAGTGGCTTCCATGGGTAGGAGCTCTTCTTGTATATGGCCCTAGAGGAACTCATCCTCCCGTCCAGGGAATCCTTCACCTTGGATCCAGTGCTGGAGCTTCTTCATGACACTTATAAAGAAGAAAAATATTGGGGGTGGGATTTGTGTCTCTCTTGTGTGTCTCACCAAACAACTTATGAGGGTCATCAAACTTGATTATTTTACATCTTTCAAGGAAGCTTAATTTTGATGTGTTCATGGGAGACATATGGGTGGAAGAGTACCTGTTAGTCAGCATTTTGCTTAGAGGGTTAGCTTCCAAGAATTGTGAGGCATTTCCCAGTTACTTTGCTCAGATCAGACCCCATCTCAAGTAGCCTGAGAGAAAATGTGGGAAAGAGCTTTGGAAAGACCTAAAAACTGATCAGTGAAATGACCAATTGACTTTAGAAGCTTGAAGACCATGGCAGAGAGGGGATGTGCTGAATAAGATATCTGTTGTATGCTGTTGGGCAGAGCCAATGTGTGAACATGTTTTGCTTTGCTATAACTATGTTGTTACAAGAAAAGACCTTTATTTTTTGTAAGGTCCATAGCCTTGTATGTTTCAGTTAACCTACTTTAAAAACAAGCTGTTCAGGGGCAGCTGGGTGGCTCAATGGATAGAGTGCCAGGCCTGGAGATGGGAGGTCCTGGGTTCAAATGTGACCTCAGACACTATGACCCAGGGTAAGTCATTTAACCCCCACTGCCTAGCCCTTGCCACTCTTCTGTCTTGGACCCAATACCACTATCAATTCTAAGACAGAAGGTAAGAGTTTAAAAAAGCAAAAACAAAAAACTAAGCTATTCATACTGGAGATTTGCATTCTCAAATGTAGTCTTTCTATTCTTTGTATATTGAAATGTTTGTGCATGTTGATGTTAAAATCATAATAAAAATGAGAGAATGATGTGATAACAGAAAAAAAACTACTAGCAGCCTCATAATTTTAATTATTACAAGAGTAAAACTCTCCACTGTGCCATTCCTCAGTCCAGTGCTCCTAAAATGGTCCAGAAAATGCTGTGTACAATATATTTTCTATTGGGTTTTTTCAGGAGGAGGGATGGGGAGATTTGCCTGAGAAGAGGGGCACCATGATGATAAGATACTAGGCAGAGCAGCTTGAGGACAGTTGTGCTATAATGCATCAAAGACCAATGGAAGACTATGAAGGAAGGCATGAGAATGGTGTTTGCCAAGGGGGAGAATGAGCCCTGCTTGGGATGGAACTACATGTAATTGGATGTTGGCATTCCAGGGAAAAAACCCTTTCTTTATAGCTCTGTTTCTATTCACTATCAACCAACCATTCTTCATTTATTGAACATCTACTATGTGCCAGCCACTGTACTAGGCACTGGGAATACAATAACAAAATGAAACAGTACCTACCCTCAAGGAGGCTATATTTTATTGGAGTGAGAGGAATACCCACCTACTCAAAAGAATCTTGAACTTAGCATTAATGTGGCGAAGCCTCTGTTAGTTTATTCTTGAGAGAATGGATACCCATGAGCCAGTTTTACAGAGAGTACAGTCAGCAAGTACAAGGAATGGGAGCGGGCAATCTTCCTTTTATTAACCCAAATCAGCCCCTCCCCTCACTCACCATTGGCTGATTCCTAGAGAGTTATAATCTAGTCCCAAGAGTCAGCCGATTGGAATGCCATTTACAACCCTAATAATTCACATGAAAGAAAAGCGACTTCACCTATTAGCCTGTCATGTGTTCCTCATCATGTCTTGCTGCTGTGGATGTGAGGAAAAGGAGCTTAAGCTAGTGTGTGGAGAGAAAAGAATTAATTTGTTCTTCTCTGGGTGGGATTTTTATTATAGATCCCATTCGAAAAGGGAAACCTTAAAAAAAAAAAGAAGAAAGAAAGAAAAACAGAAAAGGGAAACCTGGTAAAATTTTAAAAACAAGATCTCAAGGACATTGCCATAGAACCAGAGAGCTGAGAGATCTTTGATCTCAAAGAGAGCAAACCATTATGCAATCCTACCTCCTTATCTCCTGTGACCTTTGGAGTCAGAAGAGCTACTCCCAAGCACATAGCTACCTCTTCATAACCTCCCCCCACCCAGCCTGTTGAAACTTGTGATGAAGCTCATGTTAGGTAACCTGTCAATTTTCTAATTGGCTAGACTTTCGTGCCTAGATTGTAACTTCAGCCCCCAGACCATGGGATATCGAGCAGAGAGGGGAAGGGGCCTTGCATCAGGAAAATAAAATGCTTGTATCTGCATCTATGCGTAACCCCTCCTCATGAGAAAGACTAAACCTTGCCTCTGTTCACTTGACTGGTCTTTGCTATCTTTAAACCCTATCATCTCATACAGCTGGGAACATGAAACCACTCAATTTTCTTTTCTTCGGCCTCACTAGAGGAGTCTACCATCTTGTCAGGACCTGCTCCTCACAGGAGTAAACAATATGTACACACACAAGAGATGATCTGGGCCACCAATTCAAACCACTGTTTCTACTCCCTCCCCTTAGAGTTTCATGGAGGTAGCCCAGGATCCCCAAACCAACAACCCCAGGAAGAGCAGCAATATCTAGTCTGCTGACCCTTCTTCTTCCAACCCACCCTCAATAGACATCAACCAGGAGAATCCACCTTTTAGGGAATTCAATCTAGCAATAAGTTGTTGGTTTTTTTTGTTTGGTTGTGTTTTTAATTAATTAATTTAGAATATTTCCCCATGGTTCCATGATTCATATTCTTTCCTTCACCTCCTCCCTCTCCTCTCTTGGAGCTGACAAGCAATTCCACTGGGTTATGCATGAAACCTATTTCCATATTAATATTTGCAATAGAGTGATCTTTTAAAGTCAAAATCCCCAGGCATGTCCCCATCAAACCAATCATATGTTTTTCTTCCGAGTTTCTACTCCCACAGTTCTTCCTCAGGATGTGGATAGTGTTCTTTCTCATAAGTCCCTCAGGATTGTCCTGGATCATTGCATTGCTGCTAGTAAAGAAGCCCATTACATTTGATTGTCAGGCAATAGATTTTAAAGGAGCTGAACACCATCTCCTTTCCCTTAGCAGCCATAACTCCTAAAGACCTGGGAGAGGAAATCTTTGACTCTGATAAATGGTTCAATATTAGTTACTTAACCGTTATAAGAGGAAAAATTAGGACACTGGCTGTCAATTAATAATTTTATTAAATCAAAAGTAGTAGGGGGGAAAAGATGGAAAAATAGGAGAAAGATATATAGGCACTTGCAATTATGTGGCTGCCATTAGGGCCTCCTAGACACACTCACAGGGAAGTCCAGCCAGCAACAAATACAGAAGAGAAAAGAGCAAAATCCCCTCTTGCCCCAGTTTATCAAACTTTTTCTCTGCCCACTATCTCACACAGCACATCTAGGGAGCCAACTGTTTGGCTTTCTCTTTTGCCTGGGCCACCCAGGGGTCAGTGTAGAGAGCTTCCACCCTGCCCCCTGTCCCCTGATCTCTTGACTCTATCACTGCCTTTTTCTGGCTGCCATTCTATCCTCATGACCCAATTCACTCAAAGATTTCCTTTACACAATCCTTGCCTCTTGGGCAAGTTCAGGCTCACAGCCAGATAATTGACAGTAGAGGACATCACCTGTGCGACCCCAGAAAAGGGGGAGGATAAATTTCCTTTACACACCCTGTTAACCTCAGTTTCCTCATCTGTAAAAGGAGCTGGAGAAGGAAATGGTAAACCAATCCAGTATCTTTACCAAGAAAACCCCAAATGAGGTCATGAAGAATTGGACACAACAAAGAGATTCCAAGTGATCAAACAAGTGCCAGGTGCTCTGTTAAATTCTGAAGATAAAAAGCACAAATAATCCCTGTTCTCAAGGGATTTACATTCTAATGGAGGAGGTGAAATGTATAGGAATTGAGATATAAAAGATTTATGCAAAGTAGATAGAAGATAACTTTAAAGGAGAAAGCACTAATAGCTAGAGGAACCAAGAAAAGCCTCCTTTAGGAGATGATGTTTGAACTGACTCTGGAAGGAAGTCAGGGATTCTAAGAGTGCTAGGTGAGGAATAATGGATAATACAATTGGAAATATCTTCTGGATCCAGATTGTGAAGGGCTTTAAATATCAAACAGTGGAGTTTATGATGAATCCTTAAGACAATAAGGAGCAACTAGAATTTATTGTGTAGGGGAGTGAGATAGTCAGACCCATATTTTAGGAAAATCACTTTGTCAGGTATGTGGAAAATGGAGTGGAGGAGGGAAAGACTTGATGCAGGAAGGACCAACTAGGAAACTATTAAAATACTCCCTGTTAGAGGTGATAAAAACTTCAACTAGAGGGGGGGGGGGACTGTCTAAGTAGAGAGAATAGAATATAGACATGAACTGTGGAAGTAGAATGGCAAGATATGGCAATTGATTGAGTATGTGAGGTTAAGGATAGTAAGAAAATGAACCTGGGTGATAACCTGGGAGAATAGTGATGCCCTTATCAGAAGTGGGAAAGTTCAGAAAAGAGATAGATTTTAGGGGAAAGATAATATGTTCTGTGTTGGACACACTGATACAGAAATGCCTATGTTGTTTTTATTCAGTTGTTTTTAGTCCTGTCCAACTCTCCATGACCCTATTTGAGTATTTTTTGGCAGGGACCCTAGAATGGTTTGCCATTTTCTTCTCCAGCTCATTTTATAGATAAGGAAACTGAGGCAAAAAGGGTTAAGTGACTTTGCCCAGAGTCATACAGCTACTCAGGAAAATTAGTATCCTTGACTTAAGGCCCAGTACTCTATCCACTG
Source organism: Monodelphis domestica (assembly GCF_027887165.1). Classification (NCBI taxonomy): domain Eukaryota; kingdom Metazoa; phylum Chordata; class Mammalia; order Didelphimorphia; family Didelphidae; genus Monodelphis; species Monodelphis domestica. The sequence goes on along the minus strand of NC_077233.1, from coordinate 238,009,785 downwards.
TGCTACCTAGAGAGTTGGAAATAACCAATACGCTGTTGATAATGTTTGATTGGAGTTCCAGAGAAGAAATAGAACTAGATACATATATCTGAGAGCTCTGATTCACTGTAATGACATTACAGTCCTCCATTGCCAGGAGCAACCAGGTAGATGCCACCCTTAAACAAAAGTTCTTTCCTCAGAGGTTCCATCACTACACAAGATGGTGGGACTTCCTTTCAAATCCCACTAAGAGACTAGTTTTAAAGGATCATTTGGTCCAGAATATATTGCCCTGAACCTGTTACCATTCCTGGAGTCTACACATACTCTTTCCTGGGTCACTGCAACAATATCCCAGCCCTTTGTTTCTACTCAGCTACCAGTCAGGTAAGGATCTACAACAATGCCAAGTCTCCCTAAACCATCACCCTAGTGCAATTATCAATAATATGGAAATAGGTCTTGATCAATGACACATGTAAAACCCAATGGAATTGTGCGTGGGCTATGGGGTGGGGGTGGAGGGAGGCGAGGGAAAGACCATGAATCATGTAACCATGGAAAAAATTCTTAATTAATTAAATAAAAAATTTCCATTAAAAATAATTTAATAAATTAAAAAAAAACAATGCCAAGTCTCAGGACCTATTGTTCCCATCTCTATCATTGGTAGAGGGGGAGTTATGCCATTTCTACTCTCCTTTGTGGTAACAGAGCATGACTATAGCCTTTCATTTCCATAAAGCCCCTCAAATGATCAGGTAGAGGGCCCTGTGATCTGTCTCCTTGCCTTCCTACTGTATTTTCTATCACAACAATGTACAACACCAAAACTCAGAGAAGACCCCCCTAGGGTATCAGTCATAGTTCTGGTGACCTCCTCAGGTTTTATGGCAACTTCTATGAAATCCCCTTGGTTCTACCAATCTTGAGTGTTTTCCCAGACTCTAAAATTAGCCTAAGTTTTATGAGGAGTATCCATTACACCATGGAATTCAGCCCCCATCCTACTTAGGGAAATCCCTCCTCCCCATTCTGTCCCTGATACATTTCTCTGAGGTAGCTTACAAAGGTGAATATGTGTGTGTGTGTGTGTGTGTGTGTGTGTGTGTGTGTGTGTGTTTATGCACAGTGCTTTAATTAGAAATGAATAAAAACAAATCATCTGGTGGGATCACAGATCATAGACTTTGAACTGACAATGACCTTAGAGGCCATGTAGTTCAATGCTCTCAGTTTGTATAGGAGGAAACTAAGGTCTAGAGAAGTTCAATGTTTTGATCAAAATCTGCAGATAGGGTTTGAATTCATGCATTCTGACTCCAAAGCTAATTCAGTTTTTATTGTACAACACTGCTTGCTTCCACAGCCCTTTGATCCTTTTCAGAGCAGGCATGAATCCGTATGAGTCTTGACGGAAGTAAAAATAAACATTTGTTCAGTTGTCACTCAGATGTGTGGGAGCAGGCAAACACATTCATCCTGGACTTTTCACTCAGGGCAAAACTTCTCTGGTAGATCAAGGTCTAGTTTATTGATATAATAGCTTAGCATTTACAGAGTGCTTTAAGGTTTGCAAAGCAATTTACATATGTTAACTCATTTGGCATGGTACAAGAACTTGGGTTTCTGCTGGTCACTTCCAAGGAAATGTAGGCTCCAAAGGCAGAATATATCTAGGAGTTTTCTTTTTCATTTTCTTCAATGAACATTGAAGAAAAGGGAATGAAAAAAATTAATGCTTGGTAGTTGAAAAAATGAAATAAAATATACAGATATATATGGTGCTGATCTCAAATCCAGGAGACAGCAGTCATAGTTTCTCCCTTTAGCTTTGCTAAAAATCTAGGTAACATTCTCTCTCTACTTCTCTGTTGTGGAAAGGAAACAAGACTGACAGTTTGTGGGGGAAGGGCCCAACTGGGAGTGGCAGTTGGGTCTTGGGACTAGCATTGCCTTCTGGGGGGGGGGGGGGGTCCTGGTGTTGGAGGAGAGAGGAGCTTGTTCAACCCAGTCTGGAGTGGCATGCTCTTCTTGGTTCAGCCCAAAGACACAGGCTTCTAAAGGTTAGAATTGTTCTTGTTTGCTTTCTGTCTATTGCTAAGATTCTGAATTAGAACAATGAGAGTGGACGGGAGTGGGACAAACTCTCCACCAGCCTCTGGGGCCTGGCCTCAGGTCTGAAGCTGAGAAAAACTCCAATCCCAACTAGTTATTAAACGTTATATTTTGAATTCCCAGTCAGATAAGTGGACTATCTTTACTGATCATAGAGGGAGCTGAACTTCAGTTTCAGTCATTCAAAGACAAACAGACCTCTTTGGACCCCTGCAGTTTCCTTTCAGCAGGGGGCATCTCCCTCCCTTGCCTCACCAAGCAATATTCCCTCTCTCCCCTTAACTCCTCATTACCCCTATACAAACCTCCCATTATTCCCCATTTATCCCCATTTTTCCCAATCCTATTTCCTTTCCCAATAAATATATTACACTGTCTCTCTCTCCTCCCTCTCCCTTTCCCTCTTTCCTTCTCTCTTTCCCTCTCCTTTTCTCCTTCTCTCCCTCTCTCCTCTCTGCCTGCCTCCCTTCCCAGTCCCTCCACCCCTTTCCTCCCCGCTACTCTTCCCCACTCCCTTCCCTCCCTCTGTCTATCTCTGTCTCCCTTTTCTCCCCATTCTTCTACTCCCTCTTCTCTTCCTTTTCCCTCCCCTCCTCCCTCTCTCTTTCGTCCTCCCCTTCTTTCTCCTCTCTCTCTTCCTTCCCCCTCCTCTCTCTCTTTTTCTTTCTCTCTCCCCCTCTTTTCTTTCTCCCTCCTTTCTTCCTTTCTCTCTTGATGTTTTCTATTTTTATCTCTTTTCCACAACAATCTGCCCAAGCAATAGTTCTATAACACAGTTCTGACTGTCGCTCTCTTCTTGAAAAATCTTCAATAACTCCCTATTGGCTTTAGATCAAAATATATAACTGCTCATCCTAGCATTAGCATAGCCCCTTATAATATGATTCCATTCCACCATTCCGGACTTACTTTACATTGTTCCCTTTCAAATAAAATAATGTTTGTTAAGCATTTAGCATAGTATCTGGCATGCAGTGGGTATTTAATAAATATTCGTTACCTCCTTCTTTCCACGTGGTCTATTCCCTCTATTTTTAGAACCTTCAGTTTCTTTTAAAGTATAGCTCAAAAGCCAGCTTCTACCTAAAGATTTTCCTAATCTCCTACTTTTATGTGTTTTCTCACTCTTGTAGTTATCTCCTGTTTACACATCTAATAATAATAATGTCTAGCATTTACTCTAAAGGTTGCAAAGTATTTTTTTAGTAAACATTTTCTCATTTTATCCTGAGAACAATTTGAAGGACAGGTAGTATTATTATTCCTGTTTTACAGTTGGAAAAACCAAGGCAGAAAATGGTTCTGTGTTTGTCGAACCTGTGTATGCAGCAAGATTTGAACTCAGGTCTTCTTGATTCCAGATCCAGTGCTCTTTTCATTGATTTGCCCAGAAAGAAGAGGTAATACTTGAAAAGTGCTTTGCAAATCCTAAGATACCATGTAAATATTAGTTATTATTGTTATTAGAAAGCAAATAGATCGCTTAATGGACAGAGCACCAGATTTAGCATCATGGAGAGCTGAATTCAAATTACACCTCAAACACTATTGATATACACCTAGGCAAGTCATCTAATCCCTGTCTGACTTAGTTTTCTTTGTCTGTAAAAATCAGGATAATAAATTGGCTGTACCTCACAGGATTATTGGGAGAATAAAGGTAATATTTGCAAGGTTTAGAAACCTAAAAATACTGCCTATTATTATCTGTTTGTGTGTTCTGTCCTCCAAGAGAATATCAGTGTCTTGATAGAGGGAATTTTTTATTTGTCTTTGACTTTGCGAATCCAACATCTGTTACAGTGCCTTGGACATAATGAAAACCTTATTAGGTATTTGTTTAATTGAATTTAATAAAAGATTTCATTTTTTTTTAAGGGAGGCAGCATAGAGGTGGGTCCTTTAAGGAGATGTCATTGAAAGATATGGACCAGAATTATACAGGATGAGAAGTTGTAGCTTGACTGTGACCTGAGCCAGTGGAATGAGTGCTTAAGTCAGGGAGCCATTGAGATGCAGGCTGATGTACTCTAAGTTGTTGTTGTTTTTAAGGGGATAGCTGGGTGGTGTGATAGAGACATGAGAGAGAGAGATTTTTGCAGGACTTGTGGACCAAGATGCAAAGAATGCAAGAGCCTGGGTTCCAAAGGAATGTCCCTGGTTGGTGGCAGTTTGAGCTGCCAGGTGGGAGGGACTTTTGGTTTTTGTGTCTGGGACTGGGAGACACACTCTCTCTCCTTGGAGATTTGAAGCTGGCTGAAAAACTTTTGTGAGGTTGATTTGATTTTTTTGTTTTTCTCTGACTCTGAGCAATGGAAGCTGTTCAGGGGAGAAGCTTTTGAGTTGGTGATCTATAAGAGAGCTGAGCTGGCCAGGAGAAAAGGAGAGACTTTGAATTTTGTTTCTTTTTGGGGTTAAGCTGAGAGATCTGGCTGATTTGTGAAAAAATAGAAAGAAGATTTTGAACTACTATTGTCCTCCATCTTTCTAACTGTCTAAGAGTCACACTTGTGACTCCCCCAAGCCCTCAATTTTATCTCATTTAGATTTGGGAAATCCTTATCCCCCTTACCTCAGTTTCCCATCCTGTTGTCCCAATTAACCCTCTGACTGAGAAAGCAACTGGAGCATCTTTATAGTTCACTCAGGAGGGAGGGAAGAAACAAAAGCTTCAAGAAGATTTGGGAGGTGAGGGAGGCAAAAGGGAGAGATTGGTTAAGGGAGGGAGTGAGGGAGGAAGGAGGTGAAGAAGTAGAATGATCCATTAGTCATCAGTAGGAATCAATAGGCAGAAACCCCAGAGTAAACCCCAGGGCAGTCCCTTATAAGCAGTGTCCCCTGTGTATTAGCATCTCTGTGTAGTGGCATCCCCCAGCATCATTTTTGTTCTACCTCCATTACCAATAAGCAGGTTCAATTTCCTATAGGCAGCCCTCTCTAGACACAGTCAGCCAGAGAATAACAGTCATTGCTGTAGAAACAGGTTCCGCATCAATTTACCCTCTCCATTTCAATCAGTAACAGTTTTCAGTCAGTTTATTCTTTATTTCAATTGGCACCCCAGTAGTTTGGCAATACCCAACAATCTCACAAGCAGGAAAGACAGTAAAGATGTTTAAACAAGTAGTTTTTGGTGTGGTGGTTTTGACAGCCATCGTAGCTTTTGGGTTTACCATATTCTTTACAGCAAACTGACTCAAATGGTAGTAGAGACTGTGCATTATATAGGAAACTTGACAATGACTGTGTTACAATTACCTTTCCAAAATGAATTAGTTCTATGGCAAGTCCTGGCACAAGTATATGTACTATTCATGGCTGTGTTGCAGACTTTAACACGTGAGGAAAGTTTTCAGATTCATGGTTCCCCTGAAGGCAGAGAAGGTTATGGCCATTGACAATGACTTGGACAAAATGATTAAAGCAGTGTTTGAACAACTCATTAAGGAAAAGGGTTTAGATCTAGTTATGGGCAAGGACAATGGGCAATCAGAGAATGAACCTCAGGAAAATGAGAGGAGCAATGAAAATGAGAACCAGGCTGCTAGTGCCCCTGAGAAAATATGTCCATTGAAGGAAGTCACCAAGCTTACAACTAATGCTGGTACTATTCACACTAAGGCTCATAGACAATTCACTCCACAAGAACTTGAGTCCATTAAACATCAATTTCCAAAATTTGTGGACAATCCTTTTAAAGCCCATAAGGAGCTTAAACGGGCATTCAAGATCTTTGGTCCTGATTTCAAAGATATTGATTTCCTTTTATCAGAATTATTCAGTTCCCATGAAAAAAGGAAATTCATGGAGAAAACTAGATCTGAAACCAATTTAACAAACTGGCCCACTCCAGATCAAAGAATTGATTCAGATTTCTTTATTTCAGTGGCTCAGTAGATAGAAAGCCAGAACTAGAGATAGCAGGTCCCGGGTTCAAATCTGACCTCAGACCCTTCCTAGCTTATGTGACTCTTGGCAAGTCACTTAACCCCTGTTGCCTACCCCTTGCTTGGTATAGATTCTAAGACAAAAGAAAACAAGGATTTTTGTTTTGTTTTGTTTTGTGTTTTTAACAAATTTATGTAAAGGATTGATTTGTTTTTCTCTCTTCATGATCTATGTCTATCCTACTTAAATGACAGATCAGAAGCTATGAGAGTGCCATGAATACCAATGACCTTTTAGTTAACTTTGCATTAAATTTAGAAAGAAGGCTTGGGACACCATAGCTGTTAGAAGTACATTTCTATTAAACATAGTGTTGGACCCAAATACCTTTCTTTAGACTCATCGCCATATTTATACCTGTTTGTTGTCCATTTGTTCAGTTGTATCTGACTGTGACTCTTCATGACCTCCTGGAGCATATAGCACACAAGGTCTTTCTGTCTTCCACTCTCTCTCAAAGTCTGTCCAAGTTCATGTTCATCGTTTCCACGACACTTATCTACCCATCTCAGCCTCTGCCATGCCCTTCTCCTTTGCCTTCAGCCTTCGCCCACATCAGGGCTGTCTTCTCATTATGTGGCTAAAGTATTGAAGCTTCAGCTCCAGCATTTGACCTACACCAATACCCATATCTGTACCTAGATATACTTATATTTATGTCCATCCTCATCCCCATGTCTATCCCTTCCTTTAAACCCATGCCTATATCCGTATTTTTAGCTCTATCCATTTCCAAACACAAACATGTCCTGATAGTGAAAGGGCAGCTAAGAGGCAGAGTGGATAGAATGCCAGGTCTGGAGTCAAAAAAGACCTAAGTGCAGATCTGACCTTAGACACTTACTAGCTGTATGGCCTTGAGCAAGTCGCATAACCCTGTTTGCCTCAGTTTTCTCATCTGTAAAATAATCTGGAGAAGGAAATGGCAAACCAGCATCTTTGCCAAGAAAACCCCAAATGGGGTCATGAAGTCATATATGACTGAAACAATCAAACAACAATCTCTATCTCTAGCTATACCCAACTCCATCCCCATGCCCATAACCATACCTGTTTTCCATTCCTTTATCATATCCATATCCATTCCGCTATCTATGTCTATACCCATATCTATAATACATCATACCTATACCTATTGTATATACCTATATATACTTATATTTGAGCATATTGTTTGTATAATGTGCCTATACCTATACCCAGACCTGGATCTAGAATCAGGAAGTCTCGTGTTCAAATCCAGCCTTGGCTATACCATCTGTACCCCCTGGGTAAAATCACTTGACTTATGAGAAAGGACACTATTCACATCTCAAGAAAGAACTGTGGGAGCAGAAACACAGACGAAAAACAACTGCTTGATCACATGGTCGATGGGGATATGATTGGGGATGTGGACCCTAAGCTATCACCCTGGTGCAAACATTAATAATATAGAAATAGGTTCTGATCAAGGACACACATAAAACCCAGTGGAATTGCTTGTTGGCTACAAGAGGAGGGGAGGGAAAGAACATGATTAATGTAACTGTGGAAAAATATTCTAAATTAATTCATTAATTAACTAAACTAAAAGAAATCACTTGACTTCTGTCTACCTCCAGTTTTTTTAAATATATAAAATGGAGATAACAGCATCTACCTCCCAGGGCTGTTGCAAAGCTAAAATGAGAAACTTGTAAAATATCTTATAAACCTTTAAAGAGCTATATAATTATATTCTATATTAATTTTATATTTATGATATATAAAGAATCTATGACATGTTAATATAATATTATACATTAATTTAGCTATATTTATCTATGCCCATATGCATACATATTTTCATATCTACACCTATATATCTATACCCACATCTATACTATAACCTATATGTGTGTATATACATATATCTACATATAATAATAATATAGAATGTCTATGTGTATGTAGTGTTATTGTAGGATTGTTAGGGGAAATAACAAGAGGGAAAACATAAATATTTTAAGTTTATTGTTGGGAAGGTTGAGAGGAAGGAGGGTAAAAGGGTAAGGGAAGGTTATTGATCTTAATTCCAGAACTAATTCCCTTAAAACTATCTTAATGGCTAACTTATCTATGCTAAATCAATTAAGTTTCCCCAAACACAATCTCACAAAATAGAGTCCAGTATATGAGCCAAGATCCCAGAAGAAAATGTCCAAAATAGGTCCAGTAGAGAAGTGGTTCTTTGGTTTTCTGTCCAGCTACCAGCAGCCAGTCCAAGAAGGTTTTCTCTCACTCAAGTTGGTATAGTCCAAAGGGCCAGAAACCTGGTAGACAGATGGAAAATCTCCCATCTCCAACAGCTTCCTCTAGGAGGCTGTTACAGTTGGGACATTAGAATTCTTGACTCAGGCTCACCATGTGACCTTCCGGCACATGTCCCTGTCAATCAAATGGAAGTTCATATTGCAAAAATCCTTTTGCAGTCTTCCTTTTCTTATTACATATTTTCATATCTACCCCTATATATCTATACCCACATCTATCCTATAACCTATATTTGTACCTACACATATATCTCCAGATAATAATAATATAGCCTATCTATGTGTATGTGTATATATATATATATATATATATATACACACACACACACATATATTCTTGGCTTCTATGTTCTACTAGCAATATAATCTATGTGCATTGATAAACTAATCATAAATGTCATTTTTCCTCTTTCCAGTATAGGAATTTTCAATGTGTAAAGTGTCATCTTTAAGGAATTAAACACAGTTTACTGAGCCCTTATATTTGGATGATCTAAAGGTTATTTGCCAAGAACAAGACTCTTTTAGAAATGCTCTGTTGAAAACAGTGGACGATGAAAGCCCGGGTTATAGCAAAATTGGGTTTTTTTCTCCATCGATTCCTCTTCATAACAGCTTTGGCAATAATGTTTTATTGCATTTGGAGCTTAGCTCTATTGAAATCGATGGAGCATTTCTATCAAATCTGCGTATGAACCTCATTGATTTCTGTGGAACTGAGCTCCAAAGCACCAAAACATCATGGTTAGCACAGTTATTGCCTCTATTTGTTTAAAAGAAATGCAGAAGCTACAAGTCCTGATTAAAGGTGATTATGGGTGGAAAAGTAATTTTTTGCCTCACAGTCTTTTGGATAACACCCAAATTGTTAACATGACAGTGTAATAATCAGAAAACAGGTATTACAGAGAGCAATTAGGTGTAAAATGCATGAGATTTGTTCTTGTTAAGGTGATGATTATTCAGCCCTGGTGAGCTTTTGACATTTAACAGCTCTGGCATATATTAAGCTCATTCATACAAATGTAACTTTTAAGTACCGAGTTTGTTGGCCCCAGCAAAGATCTCAATAACTCAAATTAATGTTTGGTAGTGTCTTATTTTTGCATATCAGGGCTCTTCCAGCCACTAGGAAGCCCCAAGCAGATGTCTATTCGGAGGGGAATCCAGTTATAGTACACTCTATCCTGAGCATGTGACATAAAATCCAACTATGGCACACATGCACTTATCTATCCCAGGAGAAGAACTCATTCACTTTGTGTGTTGTCTGGTATAATCTCATCTGTAAAACTTCTCTCACTTCTGTTTGCTGTCAACCTGAATAAATGGGTTTACTTGTGGTTCTGTCTGTGTGGGCTTTGTGGAGCTGGCATTTGTTGGGAAGGGAGGCAAACCTTTGGATATATAGCTTAGAGCACTCTTTTTCCCATTAAGGGATAGGATTCCTTTTTGGATAAAGGAGCAAGGCTTGAACCAAAAAATAGATATGTGCAAAGATAGATTGTGTTATTGTGAGGAACATGTCCTGACAAGATGGTGGACTCCTCTCATGAGCCTGTGTAATGGAGTAAGAAGAAAAGAAAATTGATTTGTTTTATATTCTAGCTGAAGCCCCTTTTCCCCACAGAAGGACATGATGAGGAACGCACGATAGGTTAGTGCTTTAAGAGGTGAAGTTGCTTTACTTGAATGCGAATGATTAGAGTCATAAATTGCATTCTGATCAGCTGGTTCTTTTGACCAGATTATAACTCTAGAAACCAGTCAATAGTGAATGAGGGGAGGACTTGATTCATGTTAATAAAAGGGAGTCTGTGTACTCCCAACCTTGTACCAAGCACTTCATCTTAGATAATGTTTTCAAGGTGCTCCCTCCTTTTCAGGAGTCCCAGGATAGTCATCAAGGGGGGAAAAGGCATTATCTAGTACCTTGGCTTTCAGATTTTTGCTTTGAGATCTTTGGAACCCAGTAATTTCTAAAGGGGGATGAGATGGAACTGGAATGCTTCCCAATTTACTCAAGGTCAGCCAATGAGGGAGAATGTGGATGACCTTATCTATGAACCCAGGTGCTTTGGGGCTTTCTGGGCCCAGATGGTCATTGACCTATAGAGGTATAACTGGGCAAACAAGATTTCAGCTGATTGTCAGCTGATTTCGGGAATTTAAGCAAAAGAAAGCAATGAGCAATTAAATCTACACAAGTCCACAGGAGAGTAGCCAATTAATATGAATGTGAATCTTTCCAGGGAGTTCTGCCCTTCAAAAATCTCACTAGTTCCAGGAGAAAGGCCTTGGGTTATTGTCTCATGTCAGTAGCAAAGACCTCTGATTGGAAATGTTCTTGATTTTTTTTATCCTTTGAGATTTTACATGTGCATATGGTAACTAAGATTTCATTTGGGGATGGGAAACAAGAATAAACTTCTAATTCACAAAACCAAGGGAGAAAGGTCTTAATTATAGCTACATGTAAACAGGCACCTCTCTTCTAACAACCAATATCAATTCTTTTATGTTCTCCAAAGGAGAAGGAAGAACATTTCTAGTTTAAAAAAAATTTTTTTTAATATTTGTCTTTCAGCACATAATAGAGAGCCATAGAAACCATGATATTTTGAAATGGATTATAACTGTTATTGTGTAAGGAGACCTTCAACACATGGTGGTCCCAAACAGAAAAACTAGAACAAGTAGGTGAAAATAAACTTTGACCTAAGGAAAAATTCTTAACCAATAGAGCTATCTAAATGGCTGTCTTGCACTTAGTTTTACCTTGCCGGAATTTGGCTTCCATGCCATTCTGTCTGTCTCTCTGTCTCTCTGACTCTCTCTCTGTCTCTCTCTTTCTGTCTCTCTGTCTCTCTGTATCTGTCTCTCTGTCTCTCTCTCTCTCTCTCACTGCCCCTGGTCAGTACTAGGCAAATTAAAAGACTGCAATTGGTTCCCGTAAAGTGGAGGAAGGGACAGGAAGTGATGTGGAAAAAGGATTATAAAACATGAACTTCCTGTCGAGAGGACCGTGGACCTTGGACCTTCTCCTTGGGACTGTTCTTTGGAGAGCTTTGACCTTGGACCTTCAACCTTGGCTCTTGCACTGCTTCTTGGAGGGCTGCTCCTGGATCTTCTTCTTTAGGCTGCCGTATTGGAGGACTTCTCCTTGGGACTTGGCCTTTGCTCTTCTCCTTTGGAGTTCGTCTTGGGTGGGTGAATAGCTGCCTTTCTTTCCTGGCTTCTGGAGAGATTGGTTCCAGAGATCTCTGCTGTGGCTTTGGAGGAAGCTACTTCAGTGGAACTCTAGCTGAAGACACCATCAAACTCAGGGAAGCCCCTATGGAGCCGAGCCTCACTTCACTGGAGAACGACTAGTAGGCTTGTTAAAACCTGTCTCTTTAAATATTATTCTTGTAACCAAGGAATAATGTTCTAAATTGATCAATTAAATAAAACTAAAACAAAAAAAAGATAAAAAAATCTGTCTCTTTAACTACCTTTTTCCATTTTCACTTTCTACCTCTTTGTAAATAAAGCTACTAAAGTAATTTTTGACTTGTTATAATATTTTTAAATTGATGACCACAATATTACTATTGAATTCTCATATTTAACATAAAACCTAATTTTATATTCTTACAAATGTCATTAATGTATAAATTGCTCTCCTTATTCTGTACTCTTCACTCTACATCATTTCATATACTTAATGTACTGAAATCATTATTTTTTAAAATAATTTCTTATGGGTCAATAATATTCCATTACATTCTTATACCATAATTTAACTGCTTGAGGATTCTTTTTCAGGTTGGAACAAATGATTGCTGAATTCTTTTCAGGCTCTAAAATTCTGTGATTTTGTGGTGGAGTTGGTTGTGTCATCTACTCAAGGACAAGAGGAAACCTTTTTCACAGGAATTTCATCATCTTGCCTTGAGATTCTCATGTTAATTATACACAAATGGATGGCCATGAGGGCAATTACATCTGTGTAGAGGATGAAGTAGAGGAATTTTACAAAGATTCATGGCTAGAATATGGATATAGAAGGGAATGCCTATAATGGGGATTGTTTGTTTGTTTTTCTTTCTTTTCCTTCCTGGTATAAATAGCCATTTAGTTGTGTCCAATTCTTTGTAACCTGATTTAGGATTTTCTAGGCAAAGACAATGGAATGGTTTGCTATTTCCTTCTCCATGAAGGAACCAAGACAAACAGGGCTAAGTCACACTGTCTGAGACAGGGCTGGCATGCTATCCACTGTGCCACCTACCCACCCTTAATGATAATAGCAGGGAGTACTTAATTCTCCCATCTTCAACTAGAGGTAGTAGAAAGGAACTCCATAGAATTTAACTAATCCAACCAAGTTACCCCCAAGAAACTTTAATTGGGAAGAAACTGGGGTATTTTGTCAAGTTTTTAGACTTATAAACAGTGTTGATGTGGACAGTCAACACAGTGTTCTGGTGTTTGAAGAAAAAAAGATATCAGATATCAAGAATCCTGGTCTGTGTTCTTGATTCCTGGACAAACTTGGGTATGAAGCAAAAGATGATCAGGAAACAAGAACACAAGGGAGAAACTTTAGAGTGGAGATGGCCCTGGTCGGCACTCTATTTGGGCCCTAAGGTTGCCATGACAGGAAAACTCAGAAATTCTCCCTGGATAGTTCAATGATTGGGTCCTGTGGTAGAGAAGCTTTTCTCTTATGGGGAAAAAGAGCTATTAATGTAATTTGCTAAAAACTGCAGTAAACTTTAAACAAGATGACAGAAGCACTAGCTACATACATCTTCTTCTTTAGGCTGCCGTATTGGAGGACTTCTCCTTGGGACTTGGCCTTTGCTCTTCTCCTTTGGAGTTCGTCTTGGGTGGGTGAATAGCTGCCTTTCTTTCCATATGGAGAAAGACAGGAGGAATGATTATTGGGTCTTAGCTTCTAGGAATAGCAAAGAACTTCAGGCAACTGATAATAGCCACTACTGGATGGGTACCAGGCAGAACTACAAAAGGAATAATAATGGGTACCACCTCCTGGAGACTATGAAAAACCTGAGTAGATAAGTTATATTAGGAAACTCTAAGAAATAATGTTAGGTGTCTTACTTAGTTCATGGCTATGTATGTGACCCTGATCAAGTCACTTAACCCAATTTGCCTTAGTTTCCTCATCTGTAGAATGAGCTACAGAAGGATATGGCAAACCAATCCATTATCTTGACCAAGAAAACCCCAAATGGAGTCATGATGAGTCAGACATGATTGAAAAACGATTTAACAACAACATAAGCAATGGAAGGGATATAAGACTCTGGGAAAGGGCTACTCATGAGCAGAGACCATTATTCATATCTCATATGAAAACTTCTATGATGAGTTTATATGATAAATTGAATTTTATGATGAATTATATATATATATAATTATGGAGTACAAATAAACTTTTTATCTTTGAGCTTTTTGAACTACCTGCTTTAAGGGTGATTGATGACAAGTGCTAGGTGTTTTCATATAATGATGTTGATGGGGTTTTTGAGTAAAGACAATGAAAGTAGGCAGATCCTCTGTAATGTAATTGGTCTCTCCTCATATGATGAGAGGCTTTGATATAAACATTAGAGATATGAGGTGAGGAGTAAGATCACATGTTGAGGACAAATATTCATATTGTAATGATGGAGAGTAGGAAAAAAAACCGTTGGGAGACCTCTACAGAAATTGAGGCAGAAATGGCAGTTGGAAACTGAACAAGGACTTCTGGGAAATTCTCCTGAGGAAGGGTTTTGGGTGCTGAGACACAGAAGGGAGTGGAAGGAGGAGCTGTTTCTCAGGGCCATTCAAGTCACCTTTGGAGATTTCTGAAACTGACAGAAATCTTAATATTGCAGGTTCCTATTTAAAACATCACTGGTTCCTGTCAAGAAACCTAATTTCTTCAAAGACTTTCATTCCATGAACTATTGAGATACTGGACTCAAATTGGTGAGCAGGGCTCTCTTCCCTTTTTTCTACCTCTCCCTTGTCTACAAGAAAACCTTTTACTTCAGTAATTAGATTATTCAGAAAAAGATTTAGGGCAACCTACAACCCCTCTAACCTTTACCCTTTGCCCCAATCAACAATTAAATAAAACAGGCAAATAGCAAATTCAATCTCGTTTATTTACATCTAGAGAGTAAGCCCATTAGCAGACTCCATCTTGTTGCCAGTTTTCAAGAGGACATGAGGGGGAGGCTTTGAGTGCCCCAAAGCAGTGCATGTTTGGATTGAGATCCCATATACCTCTCCTTGTAGAGAAGACTTCCCCACGGCCCCTGAGGGCTGGCATGGCCATTACGGAGCAAGCCTTCACTGAGGAGAGATCTCCATTTTGTCTCCTTCAAGTAATGCAGGGACTCCGGGAGGGAATAGTAAGGGAAGCCATTTTAATCAACCCTTTCCTCACTGCCTTCAACCCTCATTTCCCCATCTAAGGAGTGTGTGTTCCCTCAAATAACAATATGAAAAAATCCAGAACTGGAGTGGAAAAGTATGATGGGAAACATTTGGGTAAGAATCAATAGAAGGAAGAGAAGCAAAATTGTCATAGTAATATTAAGAGACCATATGGGGCAAAGAATGAACTATAATGAGACCAGAAACCAGATCACAAACTTAACATGAAGGTGACGGGACATTTCACAAACCCTGACTTCTGCTGGTATATTTCCTCAGTCAAAACCTGAAAAGTTGATAAATTCTTGACTTGTAAATCAAGATCTATTAATCAAATTTTTTATTTAAGAACCTTATTCTTTTTTTTTCTTTTTTTAAATTTAATATATTTTATTTGATCATTTCCAAGCATTATTCGTTAAAGACATAGATCATTTTCTTTTCCTCCCCCCACCCCCCATAGCCGACACGTAAATCCACTGGGCATTAGATATTTTCTTGATTTGAACCCATTACTTTGTTGATAATATTTGCATTAGAGTGAAGAACCTTATTCTTTAAAAGGCAGCAAAAGGAATAAGGAGAGCTGCTAGTCTGGACCCCATTATGACTAAGAAGATGGAACTGTTATTTACTAAAGTAGAAATGACAGGAACCTAGAGATCAAATGACCACTCTTTCTTAAAATTCTAGAAAAAGATAGGTAAGAAGGCATCATCTGACACGTGCTATAGATTTGGGGGTAGCAGATTTCAGCTTTCATATAAAGGACAGAATGAGAGTGACATAAAATTCAAAATGAAAAGGAAGAAATTCTAATGATAAAAACTCCAAGTGATATGGATGAGGAAGGGGAAAGCTGTCTAAAGAAATTGTTGATTCACTGGGAATTCATCTACTGAGTTAGATTTAATATTGTCATGGAAAAAAATGGAAACAAGGACAGAGCAAAGTATAAATATAAAAGTAATACTGAAATTTAAGGATAGTGGTAGGATCTCTAAAGTTCAGAATGAACTATGGCTAAGTATGAATATACAGGACAATAAAAAGGGCTATTTTAGGTAAGTTGGGAATAATAGAAAAATCAAAGGCATAAAATTATTGATAAGATAAAAGTGAGGGACAGAAGGTACAACTACTCAATTTATTTTGCTTCTGCACTGCCAAGGAGAATGATCTTTAAACTTAGAAGGTTAGTATTAAAATTACTAATAGGGAATTAAGGCCCAAGAGGAAGTGGCATTAGGTTTAGAGTTAGGAAGACCTGAGTTCAAATCCAGTTTCAAACACTTTCTAGGGAGCAGAGCCAGATGGCATAGTAGTATCACAGAAAACTGGAACTGTTCTGAGAATCCTCTCAAACCAACCTTAAAATACCACCACAAAATGAATACTAGAGTCAAAGAACCAACAAGGAGATGGAGAGAAGTAATTCTCCTGCAGAAAATAACTTGAAAGGTTGGCAGAGAGGGTCTATTTCATGAGTGAGAGGGAAGCTGGAAGTAAAATTGCATGCAGAAGAGTGCAAGCTGCCCAACCCCCACCTACTGCTCCATATTCCAAACCTGGGCACAAAATTGGAGACCCTGGGACTCTGCCTAAACCAATAGCAGAGAACCTCATGTCCACTTCCTTGAAGTCCCAAGCCCTGGCACAAGCCTGTAATGAGGCCCCAACTACCTGTAGCACTTGGCCAGTTCAAGCCTGTGGTGAAGTCCCTAGCCCCAGGGTAAATTACTTTAAAATTCTCCGAGCTCTACAAGCCGTCATCAGTCCCTAGAGGAGATTGAATCAGCAGTGGGAGGTGGCTTCCAGAGCTCCAAGCCCACAGACTTGGAACCACATTGGAAGAACTGAAACTTGCAGCAAACCAGAATGAGAGATGAGGGTAGCAGTAAGGAAAACTAAAGTTTAAGGGAATGCACCCTCTACTCTGAAAACAGAGTCCATCTTTAAGATAAAAGTAAAAATGTTTAAAAGATGGGAGGGAGGTGTGCTAAGAAAATCAGCAAACAGCAAAAGAAATACCTAACTCTAGAAATTTTTTATGGAGACAAAAATATTTTTAAAAAAATTAGAATGGAGAAAATAGAAGCTAATGACTCCATGAATCATCAAGAAACAAAGCAAATCAAAAGAATGAAAAAATAGAAACAAGTATGAACTATTTCATTGAAAAAATAACTGACCTGGAAAAGAGATACAGGAGAGAAAATCTAAGAATCATTGGACTATCTGAAAGTCATTATTTTAAAAAGTCTAGACATCATATTACAAGAAATTATCAAAGAAAACTGCCTTGATATTCTTGAACAATAGAGTAAAACAGAAATTGAAAGAATCCACAGTTCATCTTCTACAATAAACCCCAGGAATATTTTTGGCAAAATTCAAGAGCGCCCAGGCCAAGGAGAAAATATTGCTAGCAGTCAGAAAGAAATAATTCAGATACCATGGAGCAACAGGCAGGATTATATAGGACTTGGCAGTTTCTACATTGAAGTACTGGAAGGCTTGGAATATGATATTCTGGGAGGCAAGGGAACTGTGTTTACAACCAAGAATCACCTACTCATCAAAACTGACTATATTCTTTCAGGGTGAAAAAATAGTAATTTCATAAAAGAGAAGATTTCTAAGCATTCCTGATGAAAAGACCAGACCTAAACAAAAAATCTGATGTCCAAATACAAGATTCATGAGAAGCATAAAAATGTAAATAAGAGAAAATTTAAGGGACTCAATAAAGTCAAATTGTTTGTATTCTTATGTGGAAAGACATTTGTAACTCTAAAATTTTATCACAATCATAGTAGTTAGAAGAAATATACATAGACAGAACATATAAGAGTAAGTTGATAAGGAAGACAAAAAAACAAGGGTTGAAAAAGAGGATTGCACTGAGAGAAAAGAGAAGAGAGAGGTAAAATTGGGGTTAGTTGTATCACATAAAGAGATATGGAGAAAAAAAAACTATTACAGTAGAGGGGAGGATGAGGGTGGTGACGGGCAATGCTTAAACTTTACTCTCACTGGAATTGGCTAAAAGAAGGAATAACAATCAGACTCATTGGAGTATAAAATCCTATCTTACCCGAAATCAGTGATTGCAAACCTAGGATATGAGTGCCAAAGATGGCACACAGAGTACTCTCTGTGGGCATATGCTCTGTCCTCCCCCCGCCCCCCAGTTTGATACTAGAAAGGCAAAGGGACTCAAGCAGAGCTGCTCCCTTCTCCCTCTCCACCATGCCTGATGACATTTTTTCACATCATCTGTCCCTTTGCCCAGCAGCCCAATGGGAGTGCACAGTGGGTAAAGTGGGCAACTCATAGGAGGCAGAGCTAGAGGGGAGCAGAGAGCTTGGGCCACTCCCCTTCCCTTCTTCACCTGCACTGAAGACATTTCTCTCATTATTCATCCTTCTGCCCAGCAGCCCAATGGGAGTGCTTCCTCCCTCCTCTGTCTAGGGTAAAGAGGAAGCTGGGAGGAAAGGTGAGGGGTGGGTCATGTAACTTGGTTTCCAGGGGGAGGTGGGGTGCAGCACTCAGTCTCTGGGAGAGGGTAGGCATGGCACTTAGTCTGGGGGTAGGTGGGAGTGGGGCCTGGCACTCCATCTCTAAAAGGTTTGTCTTCACTGACCTATAGAGAAACAGAAGGTGAATAAGAAAAGTGGAAGAAGGAAGAGAAGTAATATAAAGAAGGGGGAGTTGGGGAGAGGTGATTAAAAGCAAAATACTTGCGGGGAGAGGCAGAGTGAAAAGAGGAAGTACATGATTAAAAGGGATACACATTAAAAAACATAATCCTATGATATGTTGTTTATTAGAAACACATTTGAGGCAGGTAGACACACAAAGTTAAGGTAAGGGGATGGGGCAGAATCTATTGGGCTTCAAATGAGATTAAAAAAAGCAAAAGTAGTAATACTGATCCCATACAAAGCTAAAGCAAAAAAATGGGTCTAATTAAAAGAGATAAGGAATGTTATTACATCTTGATAAAAGATACTATAGACAATGTAGTAATATCAATACTTAATGTATATGCACCAAATGATAGAACCTCCAGATTTTTAAAGGAGAAACTAAATAAGCTCAAGGAGGAAATAGGCAGTAAAACTATACTAATGGGAGATCTCAACCTTCCCCTATTAGAACTAGATAAATCTAAGCAAAAAAATATATATGGTTTCAGTTATAAATGAATCATGAAGGTATTAAAGATGTATTCAAAAGCTGACTCTAATGAGCAAAGTGCTCCTGGACCAGACTTATGGATATATTTATAATATTTCACATGATTGATTTCTGAATCCTTAAATTGGTTGGTTCTTAAATTTTGTGGAACTTTGAAATCAATTCTTTACTGTGATCTGGAGTCTGAAAGCTAGCAGACCAGTTCTAAAAGGGCTTTTTAATGTCAAAGATTTACATTTGCATCCCTAAAATAAGCCTGATGCCAGCATCCCAGAAAGGGGAAACGTTCTGTCATGGTTAGCTAGTGATCTATTGTGAGTTTGTCTTTAACATGTTAACATGATTAAATTTAACATGTTAAAATTTCTGATGTACCAAGTGTTTGATTGACATCCCACAACCCCTATTGCTACTTTCCTTAATAAAGACAGTTTGACTCACTCACACACTCTCTCTGACCATCTGAGGAGGAATAACTGACCTGCTGAGACCAAGCTAAAGTTTGTTTGTCCTTGTGTTCTCTCTCTCTCTCTCTCTCTCTCTCTCTCTCTCTCTCTCTCTCTCTCTCTCTCTCTCTCTCTCTCTCTCTCTCTCTCTCTCTCTCTCTCTTTCTATGTCCCTTCTATGACTTATTTTCTCTAACCTATAAACTTAACCCATTCTTTCCAGCTTCTAGCCTCCCTCTACAGGTTGATTCAAACCCATGCAAGAATTATATGTATGAGCTGGTTTTCTACAAAATAAATAAGAAAGAAGTAAAGGAAGTGGATGGAATTTTAGAAAAATTAGATTTAATAGATCTCTGGAGAAAATTGAATGGGGATAAAAAGGAATATACCTTCTATTTCATAGCACATAGTACATATACAACAACTGACCATGTACTAGGGCATAAAAAGTTTACAACCAAATGCAGAAAAGCAGAAATGATAAATGCCTTCTTTTCAGATCATAATGCAATAAAAATTATAATCAATAAAGGTTTATAGAAGGAAAAATTAAAAATTAATTGGAAACTAAATAATGTAATTCTTCAAAAGGGGTGGGTCAACAAGAACAAATTATAGAAACAATCAATGATTTCGTTAAAGAGAATGAAAATGAGGAAGCAACATACCAAATTTATGGGATATAGCTACAGCAGTTCATAAGGGAAAAAAATTATATCCCTGAATGCTTATATCAATAAAATAGAGAAGCAGGTCAATGCAATCCCAGTTGCAGCAGGACATGCAACTAAGAAAACTGGAAAAAGAACAAATTAGAACCCCCAATTAAAGACCAAATTGGAAATTTTAAAGACCAAAGGAGAAATTAATAAAATTGAAAGCAAGGGAATTATTGAACTAATAAATAAGATTAGGAGCTGGTTTCATGAAATCAAACACTTTTTAGCTGTTGGGCAAGTCATTTAATCTCTGTTGAGGTAGTAGTAGTCTCTCAGTGTCCGAGAATAACAACTGTCTTTGTGCATTTTCATCTATGGTGTACCCTCATGTGGCTTTGGAGTCCAAAGGCTGAGGCACAGAGTTTGTGGCACATGGGGCATGGAACACCAGTTGTTATGGGAGGTGCGGTTGTGGTCTGGTGTCGGCGTTCACGCGCAGCGGCAAGACGTCGACCTCGCTCATCTTCAAAGGTGGCGGCGGTATGGTTAATGTGGGTTCGCCAGCTGCTTCTGTTGGAGGCAGCAAGTTCTAGTTGCTTTGGCGTAATGCCAGCCCACTTCAAGTTGGACTTTAGCTGATCCTTGAATCTTTTCTTTGGTCAGCCTTGTTTCCTGAGTCCATCTGACAGTTCACCATAGAATACCTGGCTTGGTATTCGCTGAGGAGGAAATAGCAAACCACTAGAGTATCTTTGACAAGAAAACCTCATGGAAGCTAGATATTCCATGGGGTCATGAAGAGTAGGACATGACTGAATAACTAACTCAACAACAACAACAAAGCCCAAGAAAAGTGAAGAAATAGTATTGCACTGGGTAACCAGGTCTAAGTGAACTATATATCCTAGATGAAATAGTAGACTGAGGGTCTGATTGCTGAACCATATAGTCAGTGATCTTTAAAAGACTGTAGAGAAAAGGAAGACTATAGCAGGATTGGGAAAGGTCAAAAGTCTTTTTTTTTTTAAGTGAAAAACTACACATCATAGCTTTGTGATTTCTAGTGAAAATTTTAGACATATGATCAAAATTATGGTTTTAAGCTTTTATAAAGGGAGGTAGGGAACATAGCTAATATGGCTTCATAAAACACAAGCCATGCAAAACTAATCTTATTTGATTTTTATCAGGGCTAATATAAGATAGTCTAGGTCAGCACTAGAGAACCTTTATTGAATTTGAGTGCCCAGAGGGCAAATTCAAGCTGTCTATGAGCCCCCCTGCATTACTAGAGAGAGCCAAGGGAGAAAGTGCTTGCTTTCGGCCACTGGACAGAGGGGTAGAACATGCAAAAAAAAATGTCCTTGAGTGCTGGGAGGAGGGGGGAATGGAACAACTCCCCAAGTGCCAGCTTTGCACTGGTGCCACATCTTCACCAATGAGAGTCTAGGTCCTAGACCAATAATCCCCAAAGTGGGGACCAAACATGTGCAAAGGGCCCTAAAATGACCCCAAGAAGTTTACAACCAATCTGATGGTGAGATGGGTCAATTCTACCCATTCGGTATCTATTTGGAAATCTTCTCTAATTGTAAGAATGTAAAATGTAGGTTTTTATGCTAATATGAAAGTTCTAAAGTAATATTGTGGTCACTGATTTAAAAAATATTATAGCTTAAGTCAAAATGATTTTTAGTAGCTTTATTTACAAAGAGGTAGAAAGAGTGAAAGTGGAAAAATGTAAGAAGAGGGTAGAGAAATGTCTAGCCTATCACCCTAAGGGCAGGGTAGTGGCCTCTGGAGTTGTCACCCACTTTAGCAAGTGACAAACTCTCTTACTTAGTATAAAGTAAGAGCACTTTAAGTTCTTGATTTGATTACCTAAAAAATAGACAATACAACCTAGCCATTGTCTTCAGTGATTACTATCATTTCTCTGCTCTATCCTCTTTCTCTATATCTGGGCAAGCTCTTACCTTTTCCCTTCTATGCCAGGCATCAGCCTCGATTTATAGTTATAAACTAAACAAAATCTGAGTACCCACAGTGACTATGCAGATGTCACTGGGAAAATTTCTTCTTTCCCCACACATATTTAACCCCTCTCCCCAAGATTACCTTCTGCCTTTGGTAAAAACAGCCCCCCTCCTTTGCATTTTCACTGAAGAGTGAGTCATATAAGATGCTTAGGCATGGATAGGTCAAAGATCTCATTATGTTTTCTCCAATTTAACCCCCCTTCTAAACATTCTTATTTCTGGTGAGAACTATCTTTTCAGTCACCCATGTTCACAACCTCAGTGTAATTCTGGAGGTAAGTCAATAATTCATCATTTACTTTGCCTTTGTTTGAAAGAGTATTCTATAGCCATCAGACCGTACACCATGCTTTCTTGCCAGATTTATAATCTACTTCTTGTTCTGTCTATACTACACCTCCTGATTCCCTATTTTCCTTTCCTTTAACCCTCATACCCCCAAGTCCCAACCAGCGCAACCTTTCTGTTGCACCTTCTGGAATCTGTTCCTTGTTTTGTAGGAACAAGTTTTTCTTTATCTTTATTTTAAATCTCTTCTCCAACTCCTTCCATCTTCTTGGCAATCACCAAGACCTAGGTCTCCTTTGATGACACAGCCTCGTTAACCACAATTTCCAGTACTGGTTGTAGTTTTGCCCATTTCTCCTGGCTCATTTGTCAAGGCAAAAGAACTGAATGTTCTTTGTTCCCCATTGCCCCTTCCAGGTCCTGCCCCTACTTCCATCACTCCTCTATTCCTTTTGTTCCATAAAATCCACATTTCCCACTCAATTAAAATCCTGATAAATGTTGTCTGTAGACCCATAGTGTGAATTTTAGATTTTCTACACCCTGATTAGTTTTTAAAATCCTAACAAACAGGAATGTCAACACCCCTACTTAAGGATTGTTGAGGAGGTATGGCGTCTGACAGACATGTGCTAGCAAGTGACAAATAAGAAAACAACTGACAAACCCCCCTGGGCTGTCCTAAGATTAGCTTAAGCTACCATTGGTACATGTAAGATGCAGGAAGTGATGTAAAAAATGTCTATAGATTCACATCACTTCCTCTTGCCGGGCTCTCTTTGATGGCAGTGGAGGCGTTGAGCTCTGGGTATCTCTCAT
Source organism: Monodelphis domestica (assembly GCF_027887165.1). Classification (NCBI taxonomy): domain Eukaryota; kingdom Metazoa; phylum Chordata; class Mammalia; order Didelphimorphia; family Didelphidae; genus Monodelphis; species Monodelphis domestica. The sequence continues at coordinate 237,986,548 of NC_077233.1, read as the reverse complement.
GGAAACGTTGGGTTCAGCAAAGCAGTGTGCTGGGGATCTTGGCGTTTTGGCATGCTTGCAACTCTTGTCCAGACTTGGCGATGAGCATCCTTAGTGAAGAAACTGGGAGAAGGTCAGTACCGTGGGTCAGGTGAGGCGTCTTCCCTGAGCTCTCTTGGAGTTTAGGCTGATTCCTTTTTCCTTTACCTCCCAAAAGCACTATCCTCTTAGGAGGCCTCATGGCTGGAAGTCGAGCTAGATTAAATCTTGGAGGAGGTCTCATAGCTGAGGTCTCTGAACTTCCCTTAGCTTAGGCTAGGGAGAAATCTTATACCTTTTTCCTCTCTTCTTATTTTTTTTCCCTCTATTAAACCACCATAAATTTCCCAAACTGACTTGAGTATTTTTATTGGGATTGAATTAAATCCCTGGCAATCACTAGTATAATATATTCAGTCAAAACCCCCTATATTTACCCCTTACAATAGGACAGTCCTATTCCTTCCTCAATAAGTTCAATATCTGGTTCACAGTCTTTCTCTCTGCCCCAATTCCTGCCCTCATATAAGGAGGCTTCAACATACGTATTGACACACCACCATCAGACACTTTAACTGTTCAGTTCCTCAGCCTACTTACTTCCCATTACTTACTCCTCCACTATACCTCAAGCCACATACAAAGATATTTTTTTATCTCATTATCATCCACAGATGTACTGTCTCCTTGTTCAAGAAATCTGAAATCCTCTTCTCTGATCATAATCCTTTGGCTTTCCACCTCTCCCTCTCTCTACCTATACCAAGTCCTACTCTTTTTCTATATCCTGATCTCCAAAACCTTGATTCTTTGGTTTCCTCCTAGGCCAAGGGAACTTTCATTAATCAGACTCTTTTCTTTTCCCCACCTTGACCCTTTGGTGTATCAGTTCAACTTTAAACTGTTGAGTACCTGGCCCTCTTGACATCTTGCTAATTATACCTTACTAAGCCTCAGTCTTGCAATCATTCCCATTATTTGCTGTCTTCTACTCATACACTGCTTAACAAAGGTGAAAAAAATTATACTTTACATAATCTTTCCATTTAATTTTTTATGATTATCCCACTTTGAGAACCAAGCCAGCGGACTCTCAGAGGGGAGGGTTCTTCTTCTAAGTGTGATGATTCAGTCAGATAAATGATGAGAGACACTGGGTGCTCATTTAGGCATCACCCAGTGTTCTGCCATGGCAGAGAGGTTGGTTTATTTTATAGGTTCAGTAAGTACATGCTTTTCTGGCACACAATCATTTCTCAACATACATGTTTCCATAGAACCTAACAACAGACACAAAGCCTAAGGAAATAGTCAACAAAACATTGTTACTATGACAAAAATAGATGAATGACATAAACAGGATGATCTGGAGGTTGGTTCTCCCTGACCTATGGGATGACCTGGGAGAATCATTGTTACTTTTGGTTAGCTTTCGCAATCAATCACAAATTACTTAGGAGATGGGTTACAAAACAGTTTGTAGCTAGGTACAGGGTTAGAGGGTAATTTAAGACAGACTAGAGTTGGGATTTTCCTCAATTTCCAAGATGTATATTTCTTGTGCTTGATTCAGACACCTGGCAAGGTTGCTTGGTATATAACAAATCAGTGGAGTGTGTCCTGTATACCTGGGCTTGAAGGTGGTTGATGTTCTTGGCTTGCCTGGCTTGTAATGAGAGTGAATGTAACTCTATAGAGAGGGAAAGGAAGGGGGTAAATGGGTAATAATCTTTAGATTTTAATTCTTTGAATTTAATCTTTTAGGGTAATGATCTGGGGGGATTAAGGTGGGATATGTGTGTGTTAACCCTATAAATATTTGCTCTCATATTATTTCTCCTGTATTGGAGAGAGAACAATAATCATAGCAATTCCATTAGTAGGGGAAGTTAGAGGGAGAAGTCACACAGAAGGGGGTTCAGTGGGTGCCTTATTTTCTGGGGATTGCTTTGCAGTCTCTATTTCCCCAATCTGTGACTGTCAGACAGCAGGGATATGATGGCTCTCCACAATCCCAGTCTCTTAAGAATTCTCTTCTTGTACATAATTTTGAAGGCTACCTCTTTCCCTTTTCCTCTAACTTGTTTATAACAAGATCATATACATACATATATATATATTATGTAGGTCATATATCCATTTGGAGCTTATTATATACATCAAAAGATAAAGTTTCATTTTGTTCTAAACCTAATTTCTGGCAAACAGCTTTCAGTTTTCCCAGAAGCCCTTTGTATGCTCCATATTCATTGTTTCTTATGTGGAAGAGTAGTATTCCAAGGAATTCCATCACATTCACAGAATCTATTTAGTCCTTCTCTGATTGTTGAGGTTCTACTTCCCCCAGTTCTGTAATATTAGTAAAAATGACTGCTATTACCCATTTTGGTATATTTTGAACCCTTCTTTCTATATTTGAGTTGTCTGGGTTATATGCCTCTCAGTGATATCTCTGCATCAAAAGATATCTATCCTTATAGCATTAAAATTCCAGAATGTTTGGACCAATATTCAGTTCAAACAATAGCATATTTGTGTTCTTGTCTTTCCACCAGTTTTCCAACATTGACTATGAACTTTTGCCACCTTACCCAAATCTCTATGTACAAGGTGATACTTCAGAGGTGTTTTGATGGGCATCTATCATTATTAATGATTTGAAGCAAACTTTCATATGATTGTTAATAGTTTACAATTTTTCTTTTAAGAACTATTTGTTTATATCAATTTACTCCTTAAATAAGGGGGGGGATGTCTTTTGATGTTATGTATTTATGTTAGTACCATACAGTTTGCATATCAGACAAAAATAATATTTTAGTGAGTGGGAAATTGGTTGCTTTTTGAAAGAAATACACTACAGAAAGAATTTTGAAAAAGGATACTTGGAAATGTATCCATTATGATATTATTTTGGGATTCTGAAAATTAGGTAAGTATATTTTACCTATTAAACTCATAAAAGAATACGCAAACTTGGACACAGAATTCTCTAACCTATTATGAAATTATCAAAGAGTTTCAACAAATTTTGAACTTATTTGCTAAAAATGAAAATGCATCAACTTCATGAAAATAGTTTGTAAGAATAGTTGATTTACCTAAATAAGAAAACTTAAGAACTAAATTTCAATGAAAACTTTTGCATAAATTAGCACAAGGGGTCCAAAAATTAGCATCAACAACGAATGAAGAAACATTTATTAAGTGCTTACTATGCAGCAAGTACTATGATACAAATGCAAATGCAAAGCCAGTCCCTGCCCTCAAAGAGTTTATATTCTAATAGGAAGGGACATATATAGAGTGGCCAGGAAGAGACATTTTGGTTTAAAAAAATTACACTAATGGTGAATGGAACCATAGGGGAGCAAATTAACACACTTTTGCCAGAAGCCATAAAAAGAAAAATCATAAAGATGTGGGATGAAGAATGGAGGGATGCCTTGAAAACAAAGGCTGCTGATATAAAGGTGGTCAGGGGGTTGTTATTTGTCCTCGTTTTCAAAGAGAACCAGTAACATCACAGGATGATTTCTTGACTTGCTCATGAATTGGATTAAAGTGAGGCAGAGTTGCATAAAGTCATCAGCCTCACTTTCTCTTCCAGATTCATCAAAATCCCTAGCAAAACTAAAGTTAGGACAACTGATGATGGCCCAGCCTGCGTGGATGACCTTAGTATCTCTGATGTCTGATCCAGCTCTAAGAGTTCCACAGCACCTGCTTCAGACACCTTCATAGGGCTGGAACGAATTGTTCTTTTTCAACCATTTTGCAAGCTTAAGTCTTCATGTGTTTAGTGTAGACACACCTTTAACTCATCTATGGGTCTGAGGCTTATCAATCAGGGAGTAAAGAATATTCGAATGAAAACTAGACCTAAATATAGTGGGGTAACAGAGGCAACTCTGAATATGAAATCAGGGACTTATAAGGATGGAGTTAAAGAGGAGGAAGGATTAATTCCTCCAGGGATTAGTTTCTGGTCTAGTCTACAGGCTATGGGGAAATGATGGCAAAAGAAATTATTTAATAAGTGCAGTCAACACTGCAATTCTTCTATTTGGAATTATGTATCTTATGATGTATCTTTTTCATCTCTGACAGCCATTAAGACTAAACAAACTAAACTTAGAACCATGTTCATGCATATATAATTTATAAATGAATAAATGAATTACAGTAGGATGTCTCCAAAGTCTAAAAGCAATATTCAGCTGTTAAATAGCGATTAAAATTTAATATCCTACCAAGACATTTGGGAAACCTGGATTCATTTATTTTGGAGAGGAGGGTTCAAAATTTTTTGAAACAAAAGGGGAGCTCAATCAAAATCCTTTTGAGATCTCTGGTTGAGGTTTCAGAGATTACTAGGCATAGGGAATATTCATCATAACCTAGGATATAGTCTTAGAATCACCCAAAGGCCTTGATCTAAAGAAAAGATTAAGCCTGAGGGCATTCGCTAGTAGGGTAGACCTTCTTCTCTATCTTAAACAGTTTGATAGCTAAGGTGAACTTGCTGCTTGGAAAAAAGGGTAGATTCTGGAGTCTTAATGAGTTTGGTGTAATAATTCACCAAGTCCTGAGAACAGGCAAGACCATCAAGGCCTCTTTCCTCTTACCATAACTCCCAGATGACATCCATGGTTATCTCTTATCATTCCCCCTTTAGAAGACATCTGTAAGCTTCCTTATAATCCTTCCTGTGTTGTTTATTGTATGTATTAGAAACATAGATATTTGTTAATATATGCATTTCCCCAAAAGGCCCACACTATCCAAAATTGCACAACAACAACAACAAAAAAAAGCACAGGCTTGGGGAGAGCTGGGTGGCTCAGTGGATAGAGCCAGGACTAGAGACAGGAGGTCCTGGGTTCAAATGTGACCTCAGATACTTCCTTGCTGTGTGACAAGTTATTTAATCACCATTGCTTAGCCCTTATCACTGTTTTGCCTTGGAACCAATTTGCACTATTGATTCTAAGACAGGAAAATGAAGTTTAGGAGCACAGCCCTCAAAAACTTCATCAGTGACATGAAAAGGAACCTCTAACAATGGTAGCACTGATTTTTTTTTTGTTGTTATCATGCAAAACTCACTTCCACATTGGTTGTGGTAAGAGCACACTTAGACAACCCAAACCCCCAAATAGAAATGTCAATAGGTAGCCGGGTTTTATACATGTCCAATGGTCAATGGCTGAGTTCTTAGCTACTCCTGCTGCTCCACTTACACTCGGGCTCTGTCCTAACAAGCTGGCAGGCCACAACTCCAGAGGGCTGAAGCCTTGCCTCGTGGAAGGCAGTGGAGGTGGAGATTGGGGTAAGGGAGACCTGCTGGCCCAGGGCCAATTTCTCCTCGGCCGGAGGGAATGCAGCGACACTATGACATTTTCCTGTGCAAAGACCCAATGTTGGTGGACCCTATTGTTCCAAGGGTTGTAGCTTGTGAGTTACTGTGAAATGGTGCCTTTTTCAACATACTGCTGGTTTCTGGAGACAAACATTGGAGTGATGGTCAAGATTTACTACTGTAGCAACTGGGTTGGAATGAATTACAGTGTTTGAGATGGGTGTTCTAGTAGAATTGACTCTGTGTATGTGTGTCTGCACAAATATATGAATACATGTATGTACATCCATGGGCATGTAATCCCAACGACCACTTTTTGGTGATACTTCCAACTCCTTTGAGTTCTTTGATCAGAGATCTTCCCTCCTGGTTCAGATGTGTCAGACATGCACACATACACACACAGATACAGATTTGAATGACAGAAGATTTGAGTTCAAATGCTGCCTCAAACCTTACTAGCCTTTGGACCCCCAGGTGAGTAACAGAATGTGTTTTCTCAACTATAAAATGTTGAATCTTTGACATATGCTTCATTTCCTAGAGCACGATATTTCATCACAGCCCTTGACTGATGGGGATCTACTTTATTTCCCACTTTTTAATTTGGGGGAACTTTTTAAAATCAATTACCTCCTTGGAGTACGGGCAGTAGTTAGGAATGAGACGGGGGGCCTTTATTTGCCCAATTCCAAAATGGCGATACTAAATCACGTCTCTCCCAGAAATGCACTCGGTTTCTTGATTCTTGAGAGTTGCAGCTACCTCAATACATTCAGGCCCACTTTTCATTCTAGACATGTAAAAAATAGACTCGAATACAGGACTACAATCCCCATGAGCCTTTGCTCCACTTCCCCAGAATGCCTTGTAATCTCACCTGGGCCGAGATCGAGAAGATATTTAAGCAAAGGCTTTTGAAGGCCTCGGGGCTTTTTGGACTTCCGTTTTTGGAGCAGAGGCGTCTCTTCCATGATGTGAGGTTATTTTGTCTAGGCCTTTGGCCTAGGCACATGTTTCTTACTTGTATATTCTTAATCTTTAACTTTAATAAACCTCTAAAAAATATAATACTCCTTGTAGAGAGAAACTAATTTCTACCTGCCTCAGATGCCTCAGTCTCCCCCTCTCCCCTAAATTTTAATCATTACAGTTATGGCGACCTAATGGGAAAAAAACTCAGTCTTCTGATTTCTTTTCTGATCTTAAATTCAATTTTAATAGCTAGTACCTAGAAATTTTTTTTTTGAGCCATATCTCACTGGCCAAGGTTTTCTACCCTCGCAAAGCTGCTACAGACTCCGGACCTGCTGCCCACCCCACCTGGCTCGGTCCCGCCGCTTCCTGCCTCAGCCTGCAGCCCTGATTGTCCTCACCTGGTACCTGGTCCCGGCCTTGCCCACCCCCACAGCCGCTCCAGCTCCAGCTCCTGGCCTCTCACCGGCCCGCTGCCTGCCTATTTCTGTGCCTAAGACCCTCGAGCGTGACCCCAGCCGGCTTATCACCCAGATCCTTGGAGCAGATCGCTCAGGACTCATTGCGACCAGCTGGTAACAGTATTGGCCACGTGGGCGGAGGGGAGAGACCAGAGGGAAAGGAGACCGGGCAATTTTCCCTTAGGCTAAGCCTCCACGTGGATGGGGGTATTGGCCACAGGGGTATCAGAGAGGGGAAAGACAGAAAAGACTAAAGAGAAGAAACAGATCTTTTCAAACAGAAACTTAATAGCAATGGGCTGTTTAAAAGGATTTTTGACTCTTCTGGCAGTTTCATTGATTTTACCTGCCTGTCTGGGAGCAGACTCAGCCCAAAGATTCAACTTTAACTTTGGGGAGGAAAATGGGTGGCCCAGCGAACTGGAAGCCAGGCCCAGAGACGGGAGGTCTCTAGTTAAAATCTGGCCTCAGATACTCCCCAGCTATGGGGCCCTGGACGGATCCCTTGAACCCCATAGCCTAGCCTTTACTACTCTACCTTCGGACAATAGACATTTAAATGGATAAATAAAAAGAAACAAACAAAAAAAAACCCCAAGGAACTTTGAAGAGGCTAAAGGCTATATTCTAAGGCATTTCAGACTCTAATGGTTTATAAAATTATCTGTATTCTATTGCATTTTTTGTTTAAGATATAACTTTGTGATTTTAAGTTCATATATTACTGGATTGAATATTATTCTGTGAACTGAAGGTTGATGGAATTTATTTTGAATGTACTGAGTTTTGAAATTCTGTTGTTTTCCCCCTATAACTGTGTTGAAAAAATATTATTGTGAATAAGCCCATATATGAAAAAACAGCTTTTTTCTATTTTGCTGAGGATAGATGGACTTCAGAACTGGTTATAATTGTATTAACAACCTTTGAAAATTTAATGTGCTAAATACCTCAAATGATTTGATTTTAAGGGTTTTTTAAATATGATTTTGGAATTTTTTTTAACAATCTGGTTATTTTGCCTGCCCCTGCCACGAGGTAAGGCCCATTCTAGTAGCTGAAGTGAAATGTATTTTATAACCCCCAACCTTCCCACATGTGAATGGAAGTTGGGCAGTTAATTTCAGGGCATTTGTACCCTTGGGAAAAGCCTCCAAGAACAAGGAGCACCCCTTTATTTATGCTCTTCAGCTCACTATTTTACTTCTACCAGGATGATATATAGATTTCTTGATTATGTTCTAAACCCAAGATGAGTTTTACTTTGTTTTAAAATATGTTTAAATACCAAGGTTGAAGGATTGCTCTGTTTGTAAAAATTGTGACAAATGTCCATCAATTCATAGGTTTTAAAAATGTCATACAGCAACTTATGTGAAATATGAAAGTGTGTTTGTTTGCTATTGTAATTAATTGGGCTATTGAGAATTTTGGGGATTTTGGTAACTACATAGTTGTACTACTGTATTTTTAAAGATGAAAAAATTGTTAACCTTGTTCAATTCATTTGCCTTCTACTCACAGTGATCATGGCCAGATACAAAGAGGAAATGGATCTCATTTTTTGGTGAGAAAGCCTGGCATATCTCTTGCCAATTGATTCATATACCTCATACCTCAGCCATGCATCCCTAACTGATTCTGAATCTTTCAATCACCCACAACACGGGGGAATGTAAAAAATATCATTATTTAAATTGCAAAGTTTAAATTCCTTTTGAGAAGAATTTTAGGTGAAGAAGATGCTACCTCTCTGAATCCAGAACTGAACTGTTGGAGAAGCCACCATGAAGAAGCCTCCAGACCACAAGTTGCACAAAATTGAACTTTGGGTGTGGTTGATTGAACATTTATTTGTATGTATACTTTTATGCCAAAGGGGACTGCCCCCTAACGGCTTTTTGTCAATGTGTTCAGAAATTATTGGTTTTATTCTTTTTTCTCTTATCCTCACACTATTGTAATCTTTTAAGTTTATTATGTTTTTATGATCCTTTTGGGGAAAAATTAATTTTTCCACAAATGATCACACGGGGGGATGTAAAAAATAGACTCGAATACAGGACTACAATCCCCATGAGCCTTTGCTCCACTTCCCCAGAATGCCTTGTAATCTCACCTGGGCTGAGATCGAGAAGATATTTAAGCAAAGGCTTTTGAAGGCCTCGGGGCTTTTTGGACTTCCGTTTTTGGAGCAGAGGCGTCTCTTCCATGATGTGAGGTTATTTTGTCTAGGCCTTTGGCCTAGGCACATGTTTCTTACTTGTATATTCTTAATCTTTAACTTTAATAAACCTCTAAAAAATATAATACTCCTTGTAGAGAGAAACTAATTTCTACCTGCCTCAGATGCCTCAGTCTCCCCCTCTCCCCTAAATTTTAATCATTACAGACATTTGCTCATGAGTTGGATTTAAGGGCGGCGCAGTTGCATAAAGTCATCCACTTCCCTTTCCACTCTCTTCCAGTCGAGTCCAGTGACAAGACTAGTCAAGGCCACCGATTACAGCCCAGCCTGCAAGGGGCAACCTTGGCACCTTCGAAGTCTGTGAGGTGAAACCTCAGGGTTATCTTGATTTGTATTTTGATATTAATATAGGGTGGCACTTAGTGTGATTTAGTTTGCAATTTCTTGAGGAACTTTTTTCTCTTTGATCTCATACTCTGGCAAATGGTTTTTGGGTTTGTTTGCTGTCTATACACAGATTTGGAAACTTTTAATGACCTTTTAATTGGCAAATCGCAAAAGGCCTTTCCTCACACCTCACCCTGATGACCACTTTCTTGTGCTACTTTGCAGTTCCTTTGAATTCCCTGGTGACAAATCCAGTTCAGACCGCTTCCTTCTCCTACCTCGACAGTTGGGGGTAATTCAAAAGCTCTGCAGGGTGTGGTAGAAAAAGCTCTGCTTTGGGAGTTAGAGGCCCCCCTGCTTATCCCTATAACCTCCCTGTAAAATGAGAGCTCTGGATTAGATGACCCTGAGATCCTATATGGCTTAACATGAGATTCTTTCTATGGAATTCCTAAATAGGTAACAAAAATGAAGAGCATACCAGCAGTACACCCTTTTTTTCATTCATTTGTAAAAAAAATTTTGAGTTCCAAATTCTCTTCCTCACATCCCCTCTCCAACCCAAGGCAAGCAATTGATATCAATTATACATGTAAAATCATGCATAACATATTTCCTTATTAGCTGTTGCAAAAAAAAAAGTGAAAAAATATGCTTCAATCTGCAGTCAAAAGTCATCAGTTCTCTCTCTGGTGGTGGATGGCATTGTTCATCATCAGTCCTTTGGAATTATTTTGGGTCATTATGTTGGTTATTTAATATTTTTGTAACTGTGTACAGTGTTCTTCTGGTTTACTCACTTCACTCTGCATTAGTTTTCCCAGGTTTTTGTGAAACCATTCCTGCCATTTCCTAGAGCACAATATTCCATCACAATCATACAATTTGTTCAGACATTTCCCAAATGATGGACATCCCCTTAAATTTTTAATTCTTTGCCACAACAAACAGCTGCTATTTTTTGTACACATTTTTCTTCAAATTCTCTATGATAGTAGTAGTCTTGGGTCACTGCAAATATACCCTAGTTATAGAAGAGATGATCACTAGTTGTGAACGCTTAAAGTATAGGGATAAGTTCAAGTCCAATTTAAAGTCAATTCTTCTTTCCCCCGTAACAGAGTTCTTAGAAAAGTGGGAGAAAGGGAAATGAGCAAAGCAAAAAACATATTTAAAAACTTCAAAGGATCTGTAATTTCACTGGTTTGAGTAGTCATTCCAATTTCATGAAGAGCAAAATGATTTTTCACTCTCTATAATTGTTGCTCATATCTTTCAGTAAATCCTCTATGAAGAACCTGACATGGGGGCAGCTGGGTGGTTCACTGGATTGAGAGCCAGACCTAGAGACAGGAGGTCCTGGGTTCAAATCTAGCCTTAGCCACTTCCTAGCTGTGTGACCCTGGGCAAGTCACTTAACCCTCATTGCCTAGCCCTTACCACTCTTCTGCCTTGGAACCAATACACAGTATTGATTCCAAGATGAAAGGTACGGGTTTAAGAAAAAAAAAAAGAAGCTGATGTGATGGAATTCTACCTGTGGTTCTTGGAATATTCCATGGCTACTAGTATTGGTGCAGCACTTGGAATAGCCATTAGTTAAGGATGGTTCTTGATATAATAAACAAAATTGGCCTATAGTACTATATTTCTGTAATTAAAATTAATCACTTTCCTATGTCCTTCTAAAAAACAAATACATTGTATGTTTATTTTATTCTTTTTATTTAATAACCCTCACCTTCCATCGTGGAATCAATACTAGGTTTAGGTTCCAAGGCAGAAGAGTGGTAAGGGCTAGGCAATGGGGGTTAAGTGACTTGCCCAGGGTCACCCAGCTGGGAAGTGTCTGAGGCCAGATTTGAACCTAGGACCTCCCATCTCTCTCCATCCACTGAGCTACTCAGCTGCCCCTCTTTTTTTTTTTAATCAATAAGTTATCATCTTGAACACTGCCATAACTAACACTATTGTTCTCTTTGAATGATTTTCCCCCCTCTTCATTGTCATTTCCTAACTCCTTGTAGTTAAATCCTCTTTTTTGACTAAGAAAAACAATTAAGCAAAAACCAGTTGAGATAGACACACTCTCTAAAATGTACAAGATTTTGTCCTAGTTGTCCCTAACCTCTTTGCTTTGAGGACAGTATGTTTCATTAACTGTTCTCTGCAACTTTCACTGGCTTTTCAATTATTCAGAGTACAACTTTTTAATATTTGTTTTCATTGATATTGGTAATAGTTATTTTGCTTATTGTTCTTTTGATTCTGTTTATTTGAGTTACTTGATTACTTTGAATTAGTCAGGTTCTACATTTCTACAAATTTATCATTTTTACTACTTAATAATAATATTCATTGACATCCAAATGCTTTTCTAGTCATTCTCACCCCCCAAGAAAAAGATGGGCACCCACTTTGTTTTCAGCATTTTGGAGATTTGAGTTTACAATGGAACTTTGTTTACTTTGTTTTTGTCCTCAATTAACCTGTGGGGGTACATGCCACTGTTAAAAAACAATTATATAGACCAGGTGGGAAAGTCATTTATTTCAGAGCATTTACACATAACAATGAGCAGAACTCATATTACAATTAGTTGATTTACATTTAAATTGTTTTCTTGTAGATGTTTTGCACCAGACAAGAAAGTTAATATCAAACAAAAATAGCACATTTTAAATTTCATTAGATGTTAATATTTCTTGGATTAGTAAACATTCATATTATGACAAAATGCATTTCTGATAATCTCCTTTAAAATATAGCTATTTAAAAATCCAAAATATCAGCAAAGATTTCCATTAATCCAGGCTTTAAAAAACTCTCAATTTTCAAATAAACTAGCTTGCAGTTATGTAGAGAAAAATCTATAAAGCTCTCCAATTCTGATTTCTGATCTTGAAGGATCTAATAAGATTTTAAGCACTGCAAAATACCAAATCCCAACAAAGAGAATTCTCTGGCCACTACTTGGCGACAAACGACAATTCAGCCAGCTAGTTGGACAGAGTTGGTATTTCTCAGCCAGGCGTATGTAAGCAACAACACAACTCAATGGTTCCACTTAACTAAGCTAAACCAAATTAATTTCCTGCTTTCTTTATCAAGTTATGTGGACATGAAAGCTTCTCCACTAGGACCAACATGCTGCTTCATGATCTAGATAGGCAAAACAAAGTGAACAGGTATTTTAAACAATGAAGTTTTTACTCCTTAAGGCCAAGTGTTCTACATATGGAACAAGAACTCCTTTCCTTTTACAGTCTGGAGTTCATCTGAGTCATCAACCTTTCCAACTTGATTGCTAGAGCCATGTTACCTTTAATCTTCAATTTGCCTGACATGAAGGCCATTGTTGGCTTTAGTTTTCCTACAATGGGAAAGAAGAAAAATAAAGTGAGTCAAAAAATGCCCGCAAGTTCGCTTACACTCACTATATGTGGTCATTTCGTATACCCACTCTCTCTCTCCCCTTCCTCTACTGTTCACATATGCTTGCTAGAGCTCTACCATTCGTTACTGAAACTACGACAGGCTCTATAACTTTACATAGGCAGGTGCCGAGTTGTTATTCTTCATGTGGATGCATTTGGTAGCAGCATCCTGAGAAAATTCCCCGCGCCCCAGAACAGACGTTAACTAAGGATCATACACAAGATAAAAAGCTAGACAGAAGCAAGAGCTAAAGGGGAAAGTATCTGATTTGTAAACTGTAGAGTGCCAAATCAGGGGGTCTCAACCTGTTTCGGGGTCAGGAACCCCTTGATCTTCTGTCAGTCCAGTGAAGCCTATGGACCCCATCTTACAATAATGCTTTTAAACCAATAAAGTGAACAGGACTACAAAGGAAACCAATTCTATTGGAATACAGTTACTAATATATTTTTAAATAATAAATGTTCATGGATCCTAGGTAAGAACTCCTACAGGAGGTATTCTTAACTATTTTACAGTGGACACAGAGGAAATGAAGCGAGGTGGCTCAGTGGGCAGAGTGCTGGGTCTGGGCCGGGTCAAGAAGACTCGAGTTCAAATATGGCCTCTCATACTTCTTAGCTTGGTGACTGTGTGCAAGTCACTTAACTTTTGTTTGTTTTAATCCGCTGGAGAAGGAAATAGCAAACTACTCCAGTACCTTTGCCAAGAAAACCCCATGGACAGTACTGGCATGTTGTGGTCCATGAGGTCATGAAGATTCAGATATGATAATGAAGGGAAGAAGGTACTTTAGAAAATAATGTCTTAGCACTCAAAAACTAAACATCTACAGAAATAAAGATAATGCAACTCATTATAATGCATTTTCATTTGGAAAATGAGTCAATGTATTAATACTTGCTTTTAAGGAGGACATCTAGTCTATAAAATGAACTGGTTTTTAACGTAATTCAATGTACTATGAATAAGTATACTGTAATAATATTCACTGTACCCATCCAAATTTCTATTCAATTAAAAAGTTTAAGGTTGGTCTTCAGAAGTTATATTTTGTCTTGGATGTTGTTTGCTAATCAAAAATTCAACAAAATTTGTCTTTAAAGGATTTTTAAAAAATAGCATATCATCTTACTTTAGCTTGTAAAAGCCCTCTTACTAACCAAAAGAAGCAAATCTACCCAATTAGAATATTTGGACATTTTTGTTATTTATCGATGATTAAATGCCTACCAAATTATTAAATGCTTACTCTGTGCAAAAGCATTGGATAACAGACACAGTCCATGCCTTCAAGGAGCTCGCTTTCTGGGAGATTGGGGGAGTGGAGGGCAGGACAGATAGATAAGTCAACACCAAATATATACTAAGTAACCAGGTCCATAGAAACTTATATTTCTTATCTCAAGATCATATAACCTCATAAATAAAGAGGAGAGATGTAAGGGGGTGAGGAGTGGAGGAGAATGGGGAAAAAAAGAAAAGGAAATTTTATGGCAAAATCCAGAAATTTGTTGGTAAACGGTGTTAATCTTGTGCTATTGTCCATTGACCCTTACTCGTCAGTCTAAGGGAACACATTTAAAAAGACAAAAAAATTAAAAGAGACCTCTCTCCCTCATTTCAAAAGTTGCTAAAAAATCATCATATTTACAAAGTATGCTGTATACTCAGCTCACTAGACTAGTAAGAGCACATACTAATATAAGTGAGATTAAAGGAATATCCTGATTTCTCTTTACTAGAAGTAGTCAAGAAATTTCTATTTTCACTATCTATAAATTACCCAAAAAAATACTTAGGATTTTAACTAATAACACGAGGAAAATTCACAATCAAGGGCATGTCAACAAACAAACAAAAAACACAGAAATTTCAAGTCAGGAAAATTCAAATTTTTTAATTAAAATATCAAAAAAACTACATATATTAATTCTTTAGATATTTATAGATAATAGCTGAAAAAAATGCATGCTTTTCTGGTCAAATCAGAAGTTTTTGGCTTTGGCCCAACAGAATAAAGAGGAGATAATATGTGATCTTTAAATTAAAAAGTAATACTATATAAATTATTTACTTGTAAAAGCAATCTTTCTCCTCACTTCTTTATTTCTGCCAAGGGTCTCAACTCTCCAGTGACTCGGGTTGAAAACATTGAGGTCATCCTTGACTTTTCTTTCTCACTCACTTTCCATAGCTCATTAGTTGCTAGACCTTGTCTTTACTACTCCTCTCCTGAATCTCCCAACACATCATCAAACTGCTCTAGTTCAAATCCTTGTTACCTCTTATGTGGGTCATTATATGCTCAGTTTCCTCACTGTTTTTCCTATCTCAAGTCTCTCCTTTCTCCAATCCATCCGCCAAAAGTCGCTAAATTAGATATTCCTAAAGCCTGTGAGGTCCGACTCTGTTGTCCCTCTGGCTCAGAAAGTTTCAGTGATTGCCTGCTGCCTCTGGGACAAATATTACCAACCCTCATGATCTAGCCAAACTGGCCTATTGGTTACTTCTTGTAGGGGACAATCCATTTCCCACCTCTGCATCTTTGCACAAGAGAAAACCACCCTCATTTTCCACCTCTTGGAATCCTTAGTTTCCTCTAAGCCTCAGTTCAAATGCCATTTCCCACAAAAAACCTTTCCTGATCCCCTCTATTGAGTGGATACCTCCAACTCTCAAAATTACTTTGGACTTATTTTGTTTGTATTTTTCTCATGACCTATTGTTCACTGCCAGTAGAATTTTAAGCTGCTAGAGGACAAGGAAAGTTTCATTTTCATTTGTATCCTCGGGGCACCCAAGAGTTGCTTAAATATATTATTGTTGAACTGAACTGAAATAAAAGGAAGTGGACCTGTCGATTATAGATTACTTTAATCAGCATCTGACGTGGCCTGAGCTCTCACTGTGGAAGCAGCCTATACAACTGAGGAAGATCTTGCTGTTACATAAACACATGGCTCTAGTGCACAGAACATCATTTACTTTTCTGGTATGGCTCAAGAGTGGATCCTAAATTAAATTAACTTTTAAAGAACTTTTCTGTTGGTCCCAGATATTGAGGGCAGATGAGCAGAAGCAGCTCAGGAGTTTCAAGGACAGCCTTGATCATGGAAGTAGCCAGACCTGAATGTTCTCCAGGAAATTCCTATTTCTCCATAAACAGTTCTGGACTAAACTTAACATTTCTGCTGATCACACTGCCATGAAAACGGATACATTTCCACCAGGCTACCAGGAACAAGTTCGATTTTAAGAATTCTTTTTCATACTCTAGTTCTGTCTCCAGCGGTCTGTTCCCGCGAGCACTTGCTTGCCAGTAATACACAAAGAAAGCCGATTTCCAATTCCCTTCTATGTAACTCCACAGCAAAGGTTCAGTACCATGACAAGAAAGGCCACCACAAAGGTAGCTGCTGGACCAGAGAAATGTAGGGGTGATTTGGCAACTATTCTGCAACATAAGGAATTACTTAAGATTCATGGGGAATCCCTCAATTTAAAAAAGTTCTTAGCTTTGATTACTAGGGAAGAGATGAAGCACAAGCCTTAAAATAAGATTATATTCATGCTAGCTTAAAATACGCGCACACACACGCACACACATACACACGACTCATTTAAGAACTTACCCGAAAACATTTTCACAAAATCACTAGTGGTCATGGTCATTACCACATCTACCTGGTCACTAGGTTGTCCAGATCCAGCATACCCACCATTGTTTTTAAGATCAAGGTACCAAGTTCCCCCATCTTCACCTAGGCACAACAGAAAGTCATAAAACTTAGGTTGTCATCAAACTTGACCACGGCCTGTAGGCACACACAGGCAAACTGCTTGTACAAACACTTGAACAGACCATCTGATTTACAAGACTACGTTTCTTCTTTTTCTGGCCCCCAAAGTTGTCTTGTGCCTTATAATTCGGTGGTTTACTCCGCATGCCCTAATTCTTAGAGACAAAAGGCTAAACAACCTTGCGTAGAAATAGCAGGACACAGTAGCAAAGGTCCCTTTGAAAACTGAAGACAGAGGGATGAGCGAGGTAGTGCAGTGGAGAGAAAGCCACCCTTGGGATGGGGGGATTCAAATCTGGCCTTCTTCGCTATGAGACCCTGGGCAAGCTCCTAAGCCCAATGCCTAGCCCTTACCACGCTTCTGCTTTAAAATCAATACTCGGAATCAAGTCCAAGTCAGAAGGTAACGGTTTAAAACAAAATGAAGGCAATCCAGCTAGACCTAATTCTCAAGGAGCAGCTGCTGTTCTCGACTTCCTCCCACCTAGAAGAGCAGGTGCTCAACAAGAATCTGCTGAGCTGGGCTCGAGGCAGAGCCAACAGAGCCGATCCTTACCAGAGAGTTCAAACAGATAAACTGCCTGAGTAGCTTTCACAATATCTTCACTGAGAGCGGTCTTAAGAATTTTAAATGTTTCTTCAACTGCTCCAGCAGCTAGTCGTGGTTGTTGTAGATATTGCTTCCAATCTTTTGCTGGTGGAGCTGCATCTGGAAGAAAGGGGGTCACGTAGGCACTTGAAATCTTAGCAAAGCCAGGCCAAACATTAAGCATTAGCTAACAGGAGCCTAGCAAACATTGTACATGTGATGCAACCCTATTTTACAGTTTGACCAAGGCCTGTGCCCTACAGAGTTATGACTTAGCCCATCGAATGGACACTAGAAGATTAATAAAATTATAACATCTAATAGCTTTACATACCCCCAGATTGTTCCATTTGAAGACATCAGCCACTCAGAGAATGATTAGAAAAAGTTCTGAGATGCTTTTGTTTAATAGGTTCCCTATGATATCACCACCACCTATCAACTGAAGGAAACAACAAAATGCTTAAATTCAGTTTAATAATTCAACTCAATTTATTAAGTGCCCGCCTAGGTTCTGGGAGATGCAAAGTTGAGATAAGATACGCTCCCCCACCCCCTCCCACCCTCCTCTGAGAGGTAGCAGGGCGTAGTGGACAGAGGGCCTCGAGAGATGAATGCCAAATACGTGAGTGAATATTATCGTAATTAGAGCTGATTTTTCATTCAGTGCTTTAAGGTCTTGGATTCTCATGACAACCTTGTGGGGAAGGTGCTAGGAATATCCCCATTTTAAGGATGAGGAAAGTGATGCGCAGAAAAGTGAAGTCACCGGATCACAGATTTAGAGCTTAGAAGGGACCTTGGAGACCGCCTAGTCCAACCCCCACCTCATGCCCCTATCCACTACACCACACTGCCTCTCAATTCTGTGCGTACTGGACACCCTGCAATTTCTAATGGCAGAAGCACTTATTACCTGAACGTTTACCCGGAAACTGGTTACTTGAAAGAACTTTCTCCTTCTGAATACCAGATGTCCAAGTTCTAACTAGGGAAGAAATCAGGAAAAACTAATACACTGGCAACTTGTTATAAGTCTTCACTAGAAGGAGAACTTAGCATGGGGGGCGGGGTCCCTCTGGGATCTATTTAGGTTTCCTTAGAAAATAAGTTACAGTTAAATCTCGTTATCAGGCTACGTGGCCTCACCCGTCCCACGGTACTGACCTTGAGAACACTTATACCAAGGCTCCAACACGCTAGGATGTGACCCAATTCTTCTCCAAAATAAAGCAACATTTAAAGAGTCCATAATAGGAAGAAAAGCAAAGACTAATTGTGATGCTACAACGAACACTGTGTGTGTTCTTCCTACATGTACTTATGTATATTTTCTATTATGGTTATTTGCATACATGTCATATCCTCCTACTAGACTGCAAGCTCCAAGAGGCAGGGACCTTATCTTATCTC
Source organism: Monodelphis domestica (assembly GCF_027887165.1). Taxonomy (NCBI): domain Eukaryota; kingdom Metazoa; phylum Chordata; class Mammalia; order Didelphimorphia; family Didelphidae; genus Monodelphis; species Monodelphis domestica. The sequence goes on along the minus strand of NC_077233.1, from coordinate 237,967,914 downwards.
AACTTTGCATCTCCCCTAGAGCCCAGCATGGTGCTCAGCACACAGTAGGCATTTAATAAATGTTGGTTGAGTTGAATTGAACTGAATTTTCCAATCAGTTTTTTTAAATGGCTGCAAGGATAATATTAAGGGTCTCTGGCTTTTTTCTGTCTGCAGCCGGTAGGAGGAAAATAAAACCCTTCTTTGTCTGGGGGGCTAGGGGTAGGCCTTAAAGTATCCTAATTATTTATCCCATAATTAAATTATCAAGAGCTTTCACAACAGAAACAGGTGTCACTTTTTGAGGGCAATTATTTTATTTTAGACCACATCTATATATTCCTATCATTATTACAAACCTATAGAAAATACAATCATCATCTTACCTTGTTGTTTTTCCACTTCCTTGGAAATTGTCTCAGGGTATTCATCCACAAAGAAATCTGGTAATAGGGGGTGACCTAAAAAGGTAATCCAAAACAAAACAGGCAAATAAATCCATAAAATCTGAAGACACTGATCCTGTATCCCATTCCTATAGGGACTTACTCTCTGCTAGGGGGCATGATTAGAAAATTGCAGTGATAAGCTAATTCCCCAATCAGATGATAATAGCAAATATGCTTTAATGCATTATTTTCCTAAAAGTAGCCAGCATTTAGCCCAGAGTCTGGCATAGAGAAGGGCCTTAATGAATGCCTAATGGTTGACTGATCTACTGTGAAATAACTTTATAGGAAATTTCTCAATGACCACAAAATCTTAAAAAGTCTTAAAGTCCAATTAATTAAACAGGTTCATTGAACACCTGATATAAGACACAACACAGTGCCTTCTTTATCTACAGGAGTTCATCTCCAAGGTGTAAAATTCTCAAGCAAGGCATGAGAATGGTGGAGATAGATCAGGGCAGAGAGGTCTTCACATAAGGTGGGGGACTATCATTCTGCCTGATGCATCAGTCTTGTCCTTCCCCAACAATATATGAGAGGGGTTCAGAAATGTTTAATAGCATTAAAAGGTTTGAGAAAAGCAGGTTTTCCAACATAACATCTCTAAACAAAATCTATATTTTAAAAGTTTAAAAGCAATTTGAAAGACAGCCTTTAGTTTTTATTTTGGATAATTTGAAATCTGATGGTTAGGCTGGAGAAGGGAAGACTCAGGAGGAACCTGACAGCTGTCTTTCAGTTTCTGAAGGGCTGTTATATGGAAGATTTCTTCTGTGTAAACCCAGAGGGCTGACTTGGGGCAATAGATGGAAGTTGCAAATGGGCAAAAATAAACTTGTCAGAAGCTTTTCTAACCTGGAAGGATCTACATAAACTGACGTAGAGAGAAGTGAGCAAAACCAGGAGAACATTAACATTGTACACAGTAACAGTAACAGTAACAGCAATACTATACAATGAAAAACTCTGAGAGATTTAGCAATCTGATAATGATTCAAGACAATTCTGGACAACTTTAGGGTAAAGAATTCTCCTCCAGAAAAAGAACTGATGGAGTATGAATGTAGACTGAAGCCTACTATTTTTTTAAACCCCTACCTTCCATCTTAGAATCAATAATGGGTATTGGTTCTAAGGCAGAAGAGCAGTAAAGGCTAAGCAATGGAGGTCAAGTGACTTACCCAGGGTCACACAGCTAGGAAGTGTCTGAGGCCACATTTGAACCCAGGATCTCCAGCCTCTGGGCCTGACTCTCAATCGACTGAGCCACCCAGCTGCCCCCTGAAGCATACTATTTTTCATTTTGTGTGTGTTTTTATTTTTGGACTTGGGGGTTTTTATGAGTATTCTCTTACAACATGACCAATATGGAAATATATTTTGCAAGATCATGCATGTATTGGCCAGATCAAACTGCTTACGCTCTGGGAGGAGGGACACAATTTGAATATTATAATTTTGAAAAACTTACATAAAAGACTGTTGTTACATTTAAGAATAATAAACCTTTCTAATAACCAAAGCCATTAAAAAAAATAGAATGAGCTGCCTTGGAAGATAGTGTTCCTCCTTACTGGAAGTCTTCAAATAAAGGTTGAATGATTAGTGGATTTCTTTTGGGTCTATGTTGGGCTAGATACTTACTAATATCTATTCTAATAAAAGAAATTCTGGGCTTCTGATTCTGAGAATATAATCTGACTTCAAAATAATACAGAGAGTGTTCCCATCATCTTTTTTTTTTTAATAAACCCTTACCTTCCGTCTTGGAGTCAATACTGTGTATTGGCTCCAAGGCAGAAGAGTGGTAAGGGCTAGGCAATGGGGGTCAAGTGACTTGCCCAGGGTCACACAGCTGGGAAGTGTCTGAGGCCAGATTTGAACCTAGGACCTCCCATCTCTAGGGCTGGCTCTCAATCCACTGAGCTACTCAGCTGCCCCCCCATCATCTTTAAAAAAAAAAAAAAACCATAAATTTTACCTGGTTTGACTGCATAGACATCAAAATTTTTTATTCCTTCTTCCTTTAAGAGATTTTCATCAATAATAAAGTTTCCAGTGAAACTTTTTGGTTTACTGAATATGGAATATGCAGCATCAGCAATGATGTCAGCTTTTCTGCATTGGCTTTCAACACCAGATCCTCCTAGCATATCCATAGCAGCAGTATGTATGGCTACAAAGAAGAAAAATACAAAGTTAGCACACAAAATCAAGCCACACAAATGGAATATAAGAACTGACCCATTCTCTTTCTCTAATTTGCAAATACCCATTTCAAAAAAAAGAATCACCAAAAAATTGCAAAATACACTGATGGTATATGAAATTTTATTAGCAAGCCCCAGGGTGGTAGCCTCAGAATAGGGATCTTACAAGTCTCAAGGATTTGTAGCTCGAAAGTTGGCTGCATGGAACACGCCTCCACACTCAGCTTGGGACATTTCAGACCCAGAGAATCTAAAATCCCTAACACTCTCTCCTGAGATGCTACCGAAATCCCTGAAGTTTCAATACTCTGAACCTCAAAGACCTGGTTCATTCCACCCAAAAGCACAGCACAGGGCAGAGCCCCAATTCAGAAACTAAGTTGGAGAGATGAATAAATCAAAGAAAACACTAGCTAGTATTAATGAAACTCTAAATATATAGGAATTGAAAACAAGGTCTCAGACTGAAAAAAAAAATAGAATTATTAGAAATAAGTATAGGGTCAGCTAGGTGGCTCAGTGGATTGAGAGCCAGGCCCAAAGATGGGAGATCCTGAGTTCAAATCTAGCCTCAGACACTCCCTACTTGTGTGATCTTGGGCAAGTCACCTCCATTGCCTAGCCCTTACTGCACTTTTGCTTTGGAACCAATACAAACTATTGATTCTATGCTGGACGGTGAGGGTTTAAAAAAAAAAGAAATACAGACAGATACAAACCGGACTATATGCAAACCTGCAAAAATGACATATAGACATAGTTTGCCTGCAAAGAAAGGAATCAAGTGCACTTTCACTCAAATAAAGAATTGTCAAAGCATTTCTGATTAAAAAAAAAATAGAACTGAATGGGAGCTTTGACACACAAATACTAGAGTCAAAAGAAACCTAGGAAGATAAGTTTAACTGAATCAATTGGAGGGAGCTGTATGATGAAGCAATCCTAACATTCTAATGGGGGATGTGGGAAGGGGGTGGGAAACAAAGGTCTTTTCTTAGCCTTTTAGAGAGAAGTCCTAGGCATGGATTATGTTCTGAGGGATTTATGAGAAGGGAAGGTAAAAGAAGGAATAGATTAATACAGAAAGAAGGATGAAGGGGTGAAACTTATTTTTCATAACTGGGGGATTTGAGGGGAATATGGAAATATTTGGAGAAATGGACATCAGATAAATGTCACAGTCTTGAAACTGATAAAGGGATGGTCAAATGCACATACACACATGCACAATTTGGTACAGAAACATAGGGAAGGGGGTTAAGAGGGAATCGTCATAAACAAAACAAACTTCCTGATTCCTGAAGAGATTAAAATGGGAGGGAAGGGAGATGGCATTCTCCAAATGCTTTAACATATTTGTTCTGCAGGAGATTTATTAAAATGGAACCAAAAAAAGGTATTGAATCTCCTATCAAGTTTTATCCATTTAAAAACTTTATCTGGAGATGATCTTTTACAAAGATGACACCTAAGTACAACTTCAAGATCAAGTAAGGAGCTGTAAGAGAAGTAGCCTTCAACAAAAGATTATGTAGCATAGCTAAGCAAACTAGTTAAACTAGTTACAAAACTGGCTCTCAGCAAAAATGCTCATTAAAAGTACACATCTACAATTAATTGTGTGCTTAATGATGATTTATTGGATAGAAGATAATAAGAGTTTGTGATAAAAGCCAATGAACTCTAGAGTTCATCAACTTAAAATTTGAGACCTTTTAAGGAATAACTAGAGAAATGAGTGTCGATAGCCCTTCGGTAATTTGTTACAGCTTACTGATCTGTTTCCAATATGTTCTTTGTCGGTCTAAAGGAAAACTTGATCTTATTTCCATGGATAAATCACAACTGTGACCAATGAAGTAGATGCAAACAACAATTAAGAAAATTCAGCATTAAAAAAACTGGTAGTCACCGTTTTAGCCAAAGTCATATATGACTGTAGCAATTCTGATTACTGGATCCTCTAGGGGGCATTCAAGGCCTAAAGATGTTTAGTCTCAAAAACCTTTATTCCTAATTAGTTTGCTTTAACCTTCATATTCCTAAAGCTCTCAAAGTCCCCAATTGTGGTTCCTACCCCCTAAATTCACTTTTGTGGATAGCTACTGGCTTACATCTTCAGATTTGAAGGAGGCAACTCCAACTATGAACACAGAATAGGTCTCCTTGCTGCTAGTTCATGTCTCACTTGCATTTTGCAGCTAAATTTCATACTCAGGGGACATACCTGGATTGTGTAAAACAGATAAACTTGTAAAGGATGAAGAAGACCAAAAGTTATTTCACTTTTGGAAGTTACTTCAGTTCTTAAAAGCTTCAGAATAGAGCACTAGAAAATTTTTGGACTTAATATATATATTAAGGCAAAAATGAATCTACCTCTTAGAAAGTAAGAATGAAAAACAGAACAGTAATAGAGGCAGATATGTTCTGTAGACCTATTGCCTTATGCAAATCATTTCCTTGACCCAAAGGAAAAAATGAATCCCTAAAAACTTTGATAATGCTTCATTATCATGTTGTTTCATGAGTATTGCTATGTCTCTCTGGGGGCAAGAACAGCATGTTCCATTTCTACCTCTGATAGCACTCAGTAGGAGGCATGACTATAAATTATTGACTGTGATTTAAAATTGTAAAAATTCTAGAACTTGTGTATATAGATCAGTCTTTTTCCAGACTGAAAACATTCAAAGATCAAAACAACTCTGAGGTATCACCTCACACCTAGCAGATTGGCTAACATGACAGCTATGGAAAGTAATGAATGCTGGAGGGGATGTGGCAAAGTGGGGACATTAATTCATTGCTGGTGGAGTTGTGAACTGATCCAACCATTCTGGAGGGCAGTTTGGAACTATGCCCAAAGGGCGATAAAAGAATGTCTACCCTTTGATCCAGCCATAGCACTGCTGGGTCTGTACCCCAAAGAGATAATAAGAAAAAAGACTTGTACAAGTATATTCATAGCTGCGCTCTTTGTGGTGGCCAAAAATGGGAAAATGAGGGGATGCCCTTCAATTGGGGAATGGCTGAACAAATTGTGGTACATGTTGGTGATGGAATACTATTGTGCTAAAAGGAATAATGAACTAGAGGAATTCCATGGAGACTGGAATGACCTCCAGGAAGTGATGCAGAGTAAGAGGAGCAGAACCAGGAAAACATTGTACACAGAGACTGATACACTGGTGCAATTGAATGTAATGGACTTCTCCATTAATGGCAATGAAGTGATCCTGAACAACCCAGAGGGATCTATGAGAAAAACTACTATCCACATTCAGAGGGAAAACTGTGGGAGCAGAAACACAGAAGAAAAACAAATGTTTGAATACATGGGTCGAGGGGATATGATTGGTGATGTAGACTCTAAATGAACCTCCTAGTGCAAACACCAACAACACGGAAATAGGTTCTGATAAAAAAGACACAAGTAATACCCAATGAAATTGCGCATTGGCTGTGGGGAGGTGGGGGAAGAGTGGGTAAAGGGGAGGGAGGGAAATAATGTGATTATTGTAACTAAGGAATAATGTTAGAACATTGACTAAAACTTATTCAAATGGGAAAAAAAAACACATTCAAAGACAGTGAGGTATTATTGGGTTTTTTTTACCTTCCTTAAAAACCAGACAGCTTTAAAAGAATGTAATTGAAGTTCTGAAAGTAATTTAATTCATGTATTCATTCATTTAATATGCATTTATTACGCATATGTGCTCCAAGCTAGGGGCTGGGGACACAAAAATGAACACAAAATAGCCCTTGCTCTCAAGTTCACATTCTACTGGGGGGGAAATACAACATATCTGAAGATAAGTAAATACAATTGATATGCAAAATAAATACAAAGTAATTTCAGGGCCCGAGTGAAGGAACACTCAAAACTAGTGAAATAGTGAAAGGTCTCTTAAAGTAGTTGGCACTTGAACTCTGGCCTTAGACATTGGGGTTTCAAAAAGCTACAGTAAAGGAGAGAACTCTAAGCTTGGGGGACAAGGCATAGAGACAGGAGACATAGAATGTTGTATACAAGGAAGAACAAGCAGATCAATCCAGCTAGAGCAGAGAGAGGCTGAAAAGGAAACAATATATACATGTAATCAGGATGTAAAGAGACTCCAGTGACTATGAAGGGCTTTAAATTTCCAACATCAGGTTTGTGTGTTAAATTACAGGCAACAAGAAACCACCCAAATATCTCAAACAAGTAAATGAATGACATGGTCACACATGGGCTATAAGAAAATCATTTTGGTAACTATGAAAGATGGAGTGGAGGGGCAGCAAGGTGGCTTGGTGTATAGAGAGCCAGGCCTAAAAATGGGAGGTCATGAGCTCACATCTGGCCTCAGCCACTTCCTAGCTATATGAGCCTGGGGCAAGTCACTTCACTCAATTGCCTTGCTCTTATTCCTCTTTTGCCTTGGATCCAATACTTAGGATTTATTTTAAGGCAGGGTAAGAGTTTAAAAAATTTTTTGGTAACTATATGGAAGATGTAGTGGAGAGGAGAGAGACTAGATTCAGAGAGACCCAATAGAGAATAACAGACAATAAGATTCCTGATAGGAGGTGAAAGGGCTTGAACAAAGGTAAATGCTGAATGAGTGAAAAAAAAGGAGAGATATAAAAGATGATGTAAAGGAAAAACAACAAGACTTGACAACTGATTGGATATAAGAATGAAAATGAAGAACTGAGAATGATTCTGGGGCTGAGACCTATGTATGACTAGGAAGATGGTTTTTGTTTTTATTTAGCTCAGTCTCTGACCTCAAAATTGCATTCTACCAAAGGCAAAAGGAGGAAGAAAAGAATAGAACATGAAAACATTTAAGTATGACACAAATAGAGGATATAATGGGAGCAAAAAAGAGACCCAGATGAAGCACTTAAGTAGCAGATCATTTCAGGCATAAGGCCTCTTTTCCAAAAGAAGAAACTGAGGCTTAAAAAAACTAAATGTTCAGACTCATACAGCTGACCCCTGAGCTCTGAAATTCTGAGAGGCTTGGATTCTAGCTACTCAAGAGAACAGTCAATGAAACAAAGACCCAGAATAAAATAGTGTGATCTGGTGAATTTTTTTTAAATTTGATATCATAAAAAGTGTATTAGACCGCTTTCAGAAAGCAAGAATCCTGTTTGTGGGGTCACATCCCTTCTCTGATGGGAAGGGAGAAGGGAGGGACAGTACTACCTCTGCAGGGATCCAAGCATGTTTACAATAAGTGCTAATCCACATAATGCTTATAAGTGTATAGAAGGTTTGATAATATAGGTAAAGTATGTAAGCACCATTCTTTTTTCCATATCCAATTCAATGATAGAAGTAGAAATGCCATGATGTTCTTCCATTTCTTTTCAGAGTGCAATCCGCAATTTTATTATTATGAACTTAACTGTGACAAAACCAGTTATAACTACAACTATTTAATGTTAAAAATGAATTTCTACACATCCAATAGTTATTGGCTACTCCTCTGTCTTCTCCTTGTGGATTCATCTTTGTATTTGTGTATATACCTATGGGGGAGTTATTTTGTAAATGTTTCATTTTATATTAAAAAAACAAAAGCAAATTTGCACATTAATCCCACAATTATCCTGCCTGCTTACAATTCTCAACTTTGAAAAGTTTATAATTTACCTAGTGTTTAAGTTCTGCAAATTTCCAAGATACAAGTATATTAATTCATAAAACTAGAATTTTATTTAAAGTTATTACTAATTTTACTTTGGATTCTTCATATGTAGATGTTAATTCTATGTTATTATTATGTTAAACATCTTTCAGAAACGGACCTTCAATGCTCAATTTTCAGTATTTGAAATAGTAGCTTTCATTATCTATTTTTCTGGTAATGAAACACCAATTCAGAGTATTTGTTCAATTTTTTAGGATATTACTTAAAAGAACTGCAAATGGACTTCTTAACCTAAAAAATTCTAAGTAAGCTTTCTCAATAATATAAGAGGTTATATATAGCACATTAAAGTTTTGAAAAGACCTTACATAAATTACATACAAGATATCAGCTTTTTCCTTCATAACAATAATTTTGGGGGGACCAGGCCTATGATTAAGCTCATTCTCTACTAATATGTCATGAGACTCAGAAAGTCACTTGTGGCAATGTAAGGTTAATGTTCTATGTCCTGCCCAAGGTCATTCAAGTAATCTATCAAATAAATAAGACATGACTCAGGTCTGCTTTTATCCATTATGCCATGCCCTCTCACCTTGATAAAAACATATGATATCCCCAGAAGGTTTGATGGTATATAAGGTGTTTTACAAATATCAAATTTGAGCCTCAGAGCAATCCAATAAAGTAGGCAAGACAGTTATTATCCTCATTTTGCACTTGAGAAAACTAAGTCCCTAGAGACTAGAGCCACTAAATGACCTGTCTGTGGCCACAGAGGTGTTGAGTGTGAAAGAGAGGATTCTAACCCAGTTTTTCTTACCTCGTGTGAACCATTCTTTTCATTATATCACACTACCTTCTCATAAGTTTTTAAACTACCACTAGATAAAGGGGGAATAGTATGAAACTAAAAGAATTGTTTCTGTTTCTTTCTTCTTCTTACTCTTCCTTCCCTTTCCTTTGAGGTATTAGCAATATCTTAAGTGTACAGGCGCTAAAAGACTGTCTGCCATTTGGCCCACCTCAAAGACATAATAAGGAGAAAGACTTGTACAAGAATATTCATAGCTGCGCTCTTTGTGGTGGCCCAAAACTGGAAAACGAGGGGATGCCCCTCAATTGGGGAATGGCTGAACAAATTGTGGTATATGTTGGTGATGGAATACTATTGTGCTAAAAGGAATAATAAAGTGGAGGAGTTCCATGGAGACTGGAACAACCTCCAGGAAGTGATGCAGAGTGAGAGGAGCAGAACCAGGAGAACATTGTACACAGAGACTGATACACTGTGGTACAATAGAACATAATGGACTTCTCCACTAGCAGCAATGCAATGATCCAGGACAATTTTGAGGGATGTATGAGAAGATGCTATCCACATCCAGAGAAAAAACTGTGGGAGAAACACAGAAGGAAAACAACTGCTCGAGCACAAGGGTCAATGGGGATATGATTGGGGATGTAGACTAAATGATCACGCTAGTGCAAATATTAATGGTATAGAAATGGGTCTTGATCAATGACACATGTAAAAACCCAGAGTAAGTGTGCATTGGCTAGGGGAGAGGAGTTGGGGAAGGGCAGGGAAAGAACATAAATCTGATAACCATGGAAAAATATTCCAAATTAAATAAACATTTCAAAATAATAAAAAAAAATAAAAAGTAAAGTGTACTGACATTGGCCAATATGACAGTAAAGGAAAGTGGTAAATTTTGGAGGATATATGGCAAAATTGGGTCACTAATGCATATTTGTGGAGTTAGGAACTGATCCAACTATTCTGGAGGACAACTTGGAACTGTCCACAAGGCTATAAAACTGCATACTCTTTGGTCCATTAATACCACTATTGGGTCTGTATTCCAAAAAAGATAATAAAGGGGAAAGGACCTACTTGCACAAAAATATTTACAGCAGCAATTTTTGTAGGGGCAAAGAATTGGAAATTGAGATGTCCGTTGATGGGGGAATGGCTGAACAAACTGTGGTACGTGTTGGTGATGGAATACTAATAAGAAATGATAAGCAAGATGATTTTAGAAAAAGCTGGAAAGATCTGCAGGAGTGAACTAGGCAGAACTGGGAGAATATTGTAAACAATAACAGTAATACTGTACCATGTGAAAAACTGTGAAAGCTTGGTTACTCTCAACAATGCAATGATCTGGACAATCCTGAAAGATTTATGACAGAGAATGCGATCCGCCTCCAGAGAAAGAATTCTAGGAGTTGTCTTTTACATCAGTGTATTTAGTTTTATTTTGGCGATTTGGTTATGTATTAGTTTGTTCTTACAACAATGATCAACACAGAAGTGTGTTTTGCATGACAATAAAAATTAAAAAATTGTACTGACTCATCTGTGATGAATATTTGCAGATATACTAGCCATTGTTAGGTCTTTATGTGGATTTTGGGAGCCCTGCAGAATCCATGTAAGATACAGAATGAATCAAGAATTTATTAAATGTCTATTATATGCCAGGAACTGTGTTAAGAATTGGGGATATGAGTACAGAGAATGAATCAATTCCTACTTTTTTAAAAATCTCACTGTAGAAGACCAGAAGGTGCTATCAGAAATATAAAAAGGGGTTCAAAACAGACTATTATTCATAAAGGGAAAATGGCTTAAAGTAAAAGAAAGCAGAGGTTGTATTTTTTAAAGGATAAAAAGTTATAAGGGGATCTGCAGTCTGATATGCCTTATTTTGCCACATGGAAATTCCTTTAGTAAATTCTCAATGAAAATTATATAGTAATATGGTTCAAGTCAAAGATAGAAGATGATTAATTTAAAACAATAAGAAAAAAGAAAACTACCCCTAATAAATATTATCCTCTGGAAAAACAAAACAAACACATGTAGGCAATCTACATTAAATTCAAAAAATAAAATAATTTTCATTTGCTAACAAGTGGACCAACCTTCTACTCCATAATAAAATATCTACTGATAATAGGAATGTCTCAAAATTGAATTTTTTAAAAAAATCAAACACACCTGTTTTGGGCCACAAAGCATTGACAGCAATTTCTCCTTTAAATTCTTCTGCCATTCCAAGTACACACATAGACATACCATATTTAGCAATAGTATATGCTGAAAAAGAACAAAAACAAGGCCTTAGATAATCAATCCCATGGGTTAATATAATCAATTCCCTTCCACTGGTCCTTTTCTAAGATACACATCTATCTGTTTAGGCTTCTGAAGACTATAAATAGTACAAAATAAAGAGTTGGAAATAAAAACAGACTATTTTTAATTAACCTTTTTTTTTTTTAAAAAGGCTTTGAACTAGTTTATATCTATTACTAGCTGAACTGAAATATAAACATCCTAAAGAATAACTTAAGTGGGCAGCTGGGTAGCTCAGTGGATTGAGAGCCAGGTCTAGAGATGGGAAGTCCTGGGTTCAAATGTGGCCTCAGACACTTCCTAGCTGTATGACCCTGGGCAAATCACTTGACCCCCCATTGCCTATTCCTTACCACTCTTCTGCCTTGGAGCCAATACACAGTATTGATTGCAAAACAGAAGGTAAGGTTTTTTTTTAAAAAAAAGAACTTAAAAGGGGCAGCTAGGTGGCTTAGTGGATAGAGCACCAGGCCTGGAGTCTAGAGGGTCTGCATTCAAATGTGATCCTCAGACATTTCATAGCTATGTGATCCTGGGCAAGTCATTTAACTGTAATTGCCTAGACTTCTGCCTTGGAATTGATGCTTACTGTCAATTCTAAGACAAAAAGGAAGGATTAAAAAAAAATTGAAATAAGGACCACAAGGATTTCTATGCACAAGTGTGTATGGTGCTACCACAGTAATTACTTAATCTTATCTGAAATCATTACTATGTTGTCAAAGGTACAAATTTCTCTTAGCTGTGTGACCCTGGGCAAGTCACTTAACCCCATTGCCTAGCCCTTACCACTCTTCTCTCTTGGAACCAATAATACACAGTATTGATTCTAAGACAGAAGGTAGGGGCTTAAAAAAAAAAGAAACAAATTTCAAGGAATGAATTTAGAAGAGAGAAAAAAGAAGAAGAGAGGTAAGATGGAAGTTCATACAATAGCATAGGAAGAAGAAAATTTCCTCATAGTTCACACTATGGCCACCTTTTTTTAAGGTCATCACTTTTATTTCAAGCCCAGATTCTATCACCTTCATATAAAGGAAACAAATTCAAAATCAAGGAATTTTTAAATTACCAGTTTGGCTACCCTAGTTAATAAAATTGAAAATTAAAGGTAATCCTAGTTTATTTGGTTATAAGAACGTTTGTCAACTCAATGAAAGAATGATTTATTTCTTCTAATTTGGTGGGATGTACAAGGGTAAGCAGGTTGTTTGGCTAGGAACTTGAGATAAAAATCATCAGTTTTTTTTCTCTAAAACTCAGATTGAGATGAAACTGCCCTCAAGAATAAAGCCAACGTGAGTTTCTTGCTTTCATATCTTCTCTATAAGGTATGGTTCCCTTGCCTAAGACAAAAATGAAATAGCTCCTGCCCAGAAGGAATTTACATTCTATTGAAGGAGAAATTTTACATGTAATAGGGATATACAAAACACATGTAAAGTAGATAAACATTAGGAAGAGAAAGAACTAGAAGGCAGGGAATACCCAGAAAGACTTCATGAGCATTCCAGAAATGAGGAGAGCCAATGCAAAGGCTAATATCTGAAATTATTCAAGTTTTAAGTTTTCCTTTCTTCTTGAAATTTGCTTTTAATGAAGACATTTGCTTCCCATCCTTTAGATAAAAATCATTCAATCGTGATTATTACATATAGGTTACTTTAGGTTCACTAATGCCATTCAAAAGCTTAATAAATGAACTAACCAGGGCAACCAGGCTTATTTTCTCCAATGCTTACCACAATGTTGTTTGAACCAGATTGGATTCAGGTTTAATGGTGGACTGAGGTTTAGGATGTGAGCAATTTTACTCTTTTTTAAATAAGGAATGCATGCTTTAGATCTGCAAAAAAAAAGGAAAAAATGAAAGTTAGTAGTCTTTTAATCACTTCTCTATGTATGTAATGATATTTTTTACTTGGTTATATCTTAAAGATAACAGTAGATATACTCAAAACTGGATTACCTCTAAAGAGACATTAGGCCAGTGGGAGTAGATTAATGCTCATGTTTTTCTGAAGCAAAGGTAGAAGTAGAAATTTCTTACCAGATATGACCATGGCCTGGCAATGTGGCCTACCCTTATGCAGATAATCTAATACTAGGTATACTCTTTTCAAACCTCATCATATCACCAATTTTGCCTCATTAAAAACTACAAATCTGAAGTTTGTTGCTTTTCAAAAACAAAATATCACACATATCAAAATTTCTTTCTCCTGAACCGTTATATAGTTTTCAAGAAGAGATCCACAGCATAAATATTTATTATTCAGGACAGCAGAAAGTGTCTTGGAACATCAACATCATCATCATAAATAGCTTACATATTTATATAGCATTTTATGGTTACAAAGAGCTTTCATGCATTACCTTGCTTAATTTTCACACTATCCCCATGAGTTAATGCAAATAACATCAGCACTGTTTTAATGATGAGGGAACCAACTGTTAAGAACCTCTGACATTCTAGATCACAGCTGAAAAGAAGCAGTAGAATGTAACAAGAATATGGCCCTTTGAAGAACTGCCAAGATGTGATTGATTCAAAGAGCCACATATCTGGGCTCTGGTCATGATTTTACCTCTAATTAGCCAAATAATCTCAGGCAAATCATGCAAACCTCTTTGTGTCCTCCCTTTCCCCCTTCTCAACATCAAAAAGATAAGGAAAATAGAACAGATCATTTGTAAAATCTTTTCCAGTTCATTGTTCTATGACTCTATAAGGTTACAAGATGAATATTCTTTCCTATGTACTATATGGTCTCAAGAAAAACATTTTATGGGTTGGAGAGCTTGTCAGATTTGGAATCTGGGTTTGAATTCTGACTTTGCAGCTTATTATCTATGTCACTTTTAAATTACTTTCCCTCCCTGCCCCAGTTTCCTCATATGTAAAATGGATAGGTTTGGACTAGATAATCTATGATCCTATGTAATATTTTAAAAGAAAATATTTTGAAATATGTTCCATAATACTGTATATTCAGTCTTTATTTTTTTTCAGTAGTTTTTCACTGTTATTATATATAATAAGTTTTGTCTGAACTACGTTGAGGGAGCAATCTGTCTACTCCAAGGTAAATTTTAAAATTTATTATTTTTACAAGCATTTATTGTCTTTCCCTTCCACTGTGCCCTCAACTGAATAATAAAAAAAAGAAACCCCTTATAACAAATATATACTGTCTAACAAAACAAATTCTTACACTGGCCATGTCCAAAAATATATGTCTTCTACATTTTAAGTTATGATGGATTTTTTTCTTTCAACAGTATACAGCAATCATACTGAACTGAAAAGGTTAATTCACTATCTAGGGAAAGACAATTTATTCATGCTGTGATAGAATCAGGTTCGATTTTTAAAAATTAAGCCATGTTAAACTTAAACCTCTTTCACATTGGTTCTTACATTTTACAATTATTTCCATGCCTTTGATCTAGACCGCTTTTATTTTTAAATAAGCATCTGTTCCTTTTTTCTAAAAGCATGAAATCCTTTGTCAGTTGGTTATTATTTTGTTTTTAAACTATCAAAATTCAAACTCTATTGCAAGCACAGACTTTTATGTGTATAATATGTATGATTTTCAAGTACACTTCAGCTACACTGAAAAAAAGCAATCATGGCTGCTTTTTTCTTTAAAAAGAAAAAGGGAACTTCAAAACATCATCTGAGGGGAAAAAAACTAATCCAGCCTTCATGATCATATTTTCATGCTCATAAAGAACTCATTTGATTTACAACACAAAAATAGACTTCTCTTTGATCTGTCAAACAATACATCCCTCACCCCACTTCCACTAGACCAGGTGCATTTTTTACAGCTGCATTCTTTTTTATTACTGCAATAAGAATAATAAGTATTATTCTTCTATACTAATGCTACCTCTTTAACTTACATATATTAAAAAAAAGATAATCTATGCTGCTCTGTGATAATATTTGCATAAAAATGGCAGGAACTAAAGATATTGTGATGAAAAATATACATTTAAAAATCTAAACATGAGGGACTCAACTTAAATAAAGCATAACAAATCAGCTTTTGGAATAGTAAAAAAATATAGATCAGGTAAAAATCGGGGACTTTATAGTCCCTTGTATGTTCAAGATATATAGATATATAGATATCAGAGACTGAAGTAATTCTGTTTCTGGAGTTAAAACCTGAAAAGAGATTCCTACTCTCTTTGTTCGTTCCTCCTCAGAGATTGAACTCCCAAGCCAAGTGACAGTGAAAGGTTCAGATTTTAAAGCAGGTCAGGAATATGCTTCCTTTGCAGCAAAGTACTGATGTATCCTTGACTTAAGGGCTAGGCAAGTTATGACGTACACCAAAATAAGTATACAACAAATCCATGTCCCTCAAGGAGCAAACTGAAGGTCCATTCTCCCACACAAGTAAAGGAATGGAAGGTATTTTTCTAACATGGAATCCCATGGAGAAGATGACTCTCCTGGATTCAGTAATGTTGAGAGGGTAACTCCTATTTAAATAAATGTGGATAATTATAAATTAAATCCCAAATCTAAAAGATAGTGAGTAATAATTGGTTTTTCCTAGCATTTTCAGAGAGGCAGAGCAGTATACTGGAAAAACACTGGGTTTAAGCATCAAAATAGACTGTTCCTCTTTTGCCACCCATAGTCTGTAAGAAATCAACAAGACATTTGAATCCCAGTAATCATGGAAAGCAAGAACTTATGAAAAATAAAAACCACCTTATTTCATTACAGTAAAAATTGTCATCTAGATGCCATGTACTATTTATTGTTATCAATATGTAATTAAGTGGTCAGAAAGCTCTCCCTAAGCTGGTATCCAATAATCAGGATCAACTCAATATTAAGAGAACAGTGAGACACAATAGTAGTTGCAATAGGAAGTGACTGATTCCAATAATTTAATTTCCTTTTAAAGAAAAAACTGCCTCCTTTTGTTTATTAAGGTGGGAGACTATAGGTAACATAACACATATGATTAGACTTAGTAGATTTGTTGGTTAGCTCCCTTCCCCCGTTCTTTTTTCATTCTTTGTCACAAGTAATGACTTGCTTAGTAGGAAAAGGTATAGAAATAGATTAAAAAATGAAGGGAATGGAAGAAACAAAGGAGAGCAGTGAAAGTTAAATAATTTTTTTTATGAAGAATTAGTCCATGTGGTATTCTCCCAAATACTATGTCATTTTCTCTGCAAAAGATTGAGGAGGAATCCATGCTGACATTTTCTGAACTGTTGTGCTGTCAAGACAAGGAATTTTGGACTTAAAATTTTAAAATTTAATTTTTCTCTCTAAACTGATTAGTGTTATCACTAAGAGGGAACATAATTTTGGCTGAGGCTGGAAATAAAAATACAACTGGTGATGATATGATGCTAACAGGTTTGGCCCACCATGAATTTTTTATTGAGGCAAAAAAAAAAAAGACTGAACCTTTAATTCCAAATATTAGGTATAATCAAAACTTGAACTCTTCATCACAAGGAATGCTCTTTTGAGTGAGAACACCACTCATAAAAACATAGGTTAAATGTATAAATGCTACATTAATTCACTCTTGTAAACTGGTTTAGTCATTCTGGAAACGATTATTTGGAAAAACGACCCAAAAGTTACTAAACGGTGCAAGATCTTTAACAGAGATACCACTGTTAGGCTTCTACCTCAAATCAAAATGTCTCTTCAGTGTCCCAAACAGGAAGGCACCACTGTAGATCCATATCAGTGCTCTGAAAGTATGCACATATGATTAAAAAAACCCAATCTTTTCTGACAGAGAGCAGTTAACCAAACTTGGGTCTCTTCCTAAGTAGACTCAAAAATTTTATTGGAATCACAAAGTCAAAGGTGTTGCAAAAGGACAACAGTTGTGGGCATATATGGCTGAAATTATAACAGATGAACTAGAAGGAGTAACTGAATCAATGTGTCAAACTAACTTCTTTTACCAGTGTTTGTTTCTTTCTAGACAAGATCCCTTTCTGGCAATTTCACATGCTATAGCATGCTTTCACATGCTATTCGTAAAACAAAGTTTCCAGTGTAATGGCTTTGGATTGTGACAACCTCATCCCAGGCACTGAAGCTAAATTTACCAAAATGCAGTCAATAGGAGTAATCATATTAGGAGTCTTAATGACATTGAGGGGCCAAAGCAGAAGTCACATGCCAAAAGGGCACGTATGTACATGAAGTACATCAGAGACACACCAATGAAAAATACTATCAATGTCAGCAGCTGAGTGGACCAGCATGAAGCCCTGGAGATGAAGAGCTCAATTTCAAAATAATAATTATGTTGATCATAAGGCCAATATGCAAGACAAAGGAATGGCATTAAGTCCTATAAACAAGCTGCAGGTATAATTCTCCTGTTAAAGACTGTGTGAATATATTAGTGTGGTCAACCTTATCATGCAAATCTGTACACTATATACACAAACATCTTCAGCTATGTAACATTCAAAATAGAAAAGATGAGTGATAGGTATAATAATTAAGTCAACTCTAAGTGCTAACAAACTAGTGGTTGGACAAATTTAACTAATGAATACTTCTCAGATTACTAATTGATTTTGGAATGCACTTCCATCCCTCAGCAGACTGACCTTCCTAGTTATGTTTTGCTTTAGCTATCTTAATTCCCTAAACACATGTTGTTCAATTACTGGCAGGACAAATGGCCAAAATTATGAAGGCTGCTGGGACACGACAACTTCCTACCCCTCCTTTTGTACCTTTCTTCTCACCACTACAAGAACTGCCAGAAGCAATCAGACTAAAAGATTGATACTGATAACACCCATCCATGTATACAGACTGATCTAAAGCTAAGGAGAAATTTTACTCACAAGTGCAGGCACCTTTGATACCCTGATGAAAAATATTTTGGAATAAGAAAGCACAGCTTACTTCACCAAATCTAAAGAAAAAAATTTAACCATTTATTTTTGGCATTGTGTTTAAGCGTTCATTAGATATGACAGGTTACATAAACAACAGAATTGACACAGTACTAGTAACCAGGTTTAAAAAGAGTAATTAAAACATTTCCTCCAAGAAAACCCTAGGAGATTTTTAGCTCCTCTCCTCTCCGACTTACGTAAGATAGGTTCCTCTAGTGTTGACACTCATCATCAAATCTACTCTCTTTGTAGGTGTTTCCAGTGTGTTGGTCAAGCTGATAGCACTAGCATTGTTTACCAAAACGTCAATTCCTATTTTTAAAATAAAAACATCGCATGTTAATGCTTTAAACGTCATCTCTGAGCAAGATATACAAATTTATTCCTAGTTGGAGCTGGTCACATGGGTTCCAGTTAACACATACATACATACACACACACACACACACCCTTGCTCTAACTTACACAGGACCCTCCATATTGACACAGTAAGGTAAATAGGCATATATCTTAATTGAACTAATGCTGAATCTAAATGACTTTCACAGGAAAAGAACCACAGAAGTCCCAGGTAGATAGACCTAGTTTTCCTTAATCTCCCCAACCTCCTGGGTTCCTTCTCCCCCACTGATGCCCAACATATTTCTAAATATATGGAACCTGAATGCTGCCCTCTTGGTATTCAAAGGTCCCCATTGTGGTACCCAATACAGGTAGCACTCACCCTCTACCCAAGTGCACAATGCTGCCCTCCTGCTAGGGTTACCAATTCTAAATGGAGGGCTTATATCCTAGCTGATGTTATAGGCTGGAATGGTGAAAATTCTCTTATTTTGGGGTATCATATTCAGAAAGGAGTTACCTGCTTCCTAGCGGGGGCAAAACTATTATCATGATGACTGGTGCACAGGCCCAACCATAGGCAAGATTATAAAGTACACTGAGACATGGCAACCTCCTACCTCTTATTATATACCTTTCTCTCACATCTTTAATTTGGAGAAGACACTTTAAATGAGGCTATTGATTTTCTCCATTTTCTATAGGTTTAATGCTCACAGGTACATATTTTAAAGTTATCATATTCTTTGGTAATATCTTCCCATTCACAGTAGTATTTAACTGTTCATTTTTATTGTTTCAAAAAACCTGATTTAAATCTTCAAATGGATAATTTTTATTTGTTGTCAGTGGTATAATTAGGAATCTTGCATTTCAGCCTAGATACTAAAACTTAAGCTCAATTCCCACTAAAAATTCATTAAAAGGGCAGAGAAGCAATTGTCTAAAGGGGCAACCTGGAACCTATGGGAAGACTTCTCAGATTTGGAGAATGCTCCATATTCAATTTTCCTTAACCTCCAAAACTAAGCATCCGTCTTTATCAACACTGCTACCACCAAATAACTACTGAGTACCTAGTTTGTGCAAGACTCCTATTAAGCCTTGTGGGAAAATAAGAAAGAGTTAAGAAAGATACATTCCCCTATCACCTAGGATTTTATAATATTGCTAGAGATAAAGACAGAAATACATGAAAAAAAAAAACAAATGCAGCAAAAAAGACCAAAGTAAGTATAATGGGAATTTAAAAGGTTGTAGCAGAAATGGTATTGAATTTAGGAACAGAATCTTTACGACACTGAGCAAGTTAACCACTTTGTACCAAAATTTCCTCCTGTGTAAAATGGAACTAAAAATACTTCTAGTTCTCTGTGAAGAAAACTTTATATAAATGAGCTATTATTATAATAATTATTAAGAAAGCTCTCTATCTGAGTAATTATAATTGTGAAGAAAGCTCCCCATAAATATACTGTTATTATGAATAATGAAGGTGAAAAATCAATTCTGTTAGTGATGATTAGAAAAGGTATAAGATTTGAGCCTTGAAGGACAGAGAGGATTTTAATAAGTAGAGAGGAAAGAAAGGTAGACATTTCAGGCAGGCAGAAAGACACAG
Source organism: Monodelphis domestica (assembly GCF_027887165.1). NCBI lineage: Eukaryota > Metazoa > Chordata > Mammalia > Didelphimorphia > Didelphidae > Monodelphis > Monodelphis domestica. The sequence continues at coordinate 237,947,587 of NC_077233.1, read as the reverse complement.
AGGTAAGAAAGAAGGGCATACATTCAGGGACTAGAGAAGAAATCAGTTTCAAAAATTAAAGGGTTTATGTAGGAAAGGAGGTAAGGCTGGACTGTGAAGACCTTTGAATGCCAGGTTAAGGAGTTCAAAATTTACCTGTGTCAAGTGGGGAACTATTGAAGGTTTCTGAAGCAGTGCTATAGCTGGGAAAATAGTTATACCTAGTTCTAGAAATGCTCCAAATTTTCTCAATTAGAAGCCCTGTGACTAGATGATATCTGATTAAATCACTCTGTTTTCTAGCTACATCTCTGTCTTTAGCCAACATTTAACAGCTAAGAAATTACCTCCAAACTTCTGTACAGCTTTCTCTACTGCATCACTGATTTGCTGTTCATCTCTCACATCAACCACACATGGTAAAGCTTTTCCTCCAGCAGCTTCAACTACAAAGGAAAAAGAAAAGAATTTTTATTTTCTCCTTAAGGGAAAAAAAGAGATTGCCAAAATAGGCTTTAATTTTACAAGTGACTTAATTTTACAGTAGGGGTATATTCTCCTAGGATTCTTCTAGACTAAATGAAAAGAAAGAAGTCAATTGAAGGCAATTTTAGAAAAAATTAATTCATTCTTCAGCTGACTACTATCTTGGAAAGGTGTTGAAAGTGAAAAGATGAAAGGCTTTTGAAAAAGTCTGGTCTCCTTCTTTAAGAAGATAGGATCATAACTTTCTTATCAATATTTTTGTATGTCTTTTGATACAAATCGTCTTTATTTCCAAATATAACTACTTCTTCCCCACTCAGAGAGAGCTATCCCTTATAATAAAGAAAAAAAAAACCCACCTCAGCTAAACTGAGAAATCTAACAATATGTACAGTGTTTATGTCCATAGACTCCTACCTCTGCAAAGAAGGAAGGGAGATGCATTCTCTTGATCTCTTTGGAGGATCAAACCTGATTATTATAATTATGCAATAAGAGAGATGATTTTTAAAGAAATTTTCAAATGTGATGGAAAGGCAGGAGAGTATAATGGAAAACATGATGGAGCAGGGTTCAAGTCATGACTCTAGGCCTTACTTTGTTTAAATCTCAAATTCTCTAGGGTGAAGTTTTTCTCATCTGCCAAATAGGGCTACCTACTTATTAAAAGGAAAATTATTTTCTTTAAAAAAAATCTTTTTTAATATTTTCCCCAATGATAGGTAAAAACAATTTTAAACATTCACTTTTAAAAAATTTTGAGTTCATTCCAAATTTACTCCCTCCCTCATATAACTCCTCCCCTGTGAAAGAGCAAGCAATCTGATATAGATTATACATGTGCCGTCATGCGAAATACATCTTCAGTCATGTTGTGAAAGAAAACACAAACCAAAAAACAAACAAGAAAAATAGTTTTAAAAAGTATGCTTTCATCTGTATTCAATTTCAAATTGCCCTCCAGAATGGCTGAATCAGTTCACAACTCTACCAACAGTGCATTAATATCTCAGTTTTTCCACATCTCTCCCAACATTTGTCATTAGGAAAATTATTTTCTAAACATAAATTAGTATATAAATAAGATTAGTTATTTCCATGGAAGGCTTTAAGAAAATTCTCAAGATGATGCTTCTCAGCTCATTTTTAAAACACATTATACCAAAAGGTATTCAATGCCATAATAAAACTTACTTTCTTCAGCAGCAGTATAGATGGTCCCTGGAAGTTTAGGATGGGCTTGGGTGGTCTTTGCAGCAATAACAATATTCGCTCCATCTTTTGCAGCTTTTAATGCAATTGCTTTGCCAATGCCACGGCTTGCACCCGTGATGAAGAGAGTACAACCTGCTAGTTTTCTGAAACAGAAGAAAAACATCAGTTAATGTAAGGAATTCAGTTAGCCTTATATAGAATGAATGTTACAACATAAATGAGAATATACACTAAAATGTAAGGGATTATTCTGGGATTTTAGTGGAATAATCCTTAAGAAATGTTTGATTGAAACTAAAAATCAACAAAGTTAATAGAAGGAGGGAAAATGTACCTGTTACACAGCAGGTTCTTACTGAATGCTTGTTAACTGATCTTATTTGCTTGTTAATTGATCATAGGCTTAACACTTCCTAGTGATTTTTAAAAATTAATAAATTTTAACTAAATGAAAAGTTTTATTTATTTAATTTTTTAAAAGACTCATCTCAAAATATTACTTTAACTTGTAAATTAACATTGCATCTTCACTTGGATAAATTCTGTCTGCTAAATAGTGGTTGCCTAGATAACAGTGACTCCTTTGTGACATATTCTGAGCTTACCTCTGAGAAACAACCATTTACTGGACTGTTTCTACATTGCAGAACTGTCTATTAAACTGTTTCTACCCTGTAAGAACACAAGAATTCTGAATTATTCTATGTAAAACATAAAAGTAGTTCATTAAAGGAGCTTCAGAATAGTTTGCTTATTACTTTCCTCCTCCATAATTTCTCAGTGTCAAATTCTCAATTTTTCTATCCTCAGAGAAATGAAACATTCATTTAGAGTTAGATGATGTGCATAAATTTAAACAAAAGTATTAGACTACCCTTTTAAAAGGGAAAGCATTTATTGATTATTGTTTATCTATTAAAACCATAAAAATTTCAAAAAAGACCTTTAGTAGTCCTAAAATGAAATAAATGAATTTTGAAAGTCAGCAATGTTTAAGAGAGAAACCCTCTCATCTAGTTGGGGATAGGCTGGAGGGCTGACTTTTGAGATCAGGAAGATCTGAATTCAAGTACTATTCCTAAAATACACTAGATTGGTGAGCATGGACAAATCACAAACTTTCACTGCTCCAGGATCAACCATAAATTGCAGACAAGTTGTGATATTGCCAATTTTTGCAAAGGATGTTTACATATGAGTTCCCAGTAATAATGAAATCAAAGGTAACCCTAACTAAATAAAAAGTTTAAACAGCAAACAAAAATATCTCACATAGTCTACAAACCTAATAAGCTAATTAGAGTACAAAACAATAAACTTTTCTCATGTCCCAAGTGGAGCTAGTAATAATTATCAACTCAGGTAGAAAATTATTAAAACATAGGCTAAAAACAAGGATGTTTGTGGAACTTGATTAAAATATTAGGTAAATCAGAGCTAGATGTTTATAATGTTATTCCATAATTCCATTTTTTTAACAATAACACACAGGCACATCAAACATGCTCAGGGCACAATCTCTAAAATGTAAATTTTTTCTAATACAGAATTTTTAAAAAATCACTTAAAAAAATAAGAATTTTTAAAAATTATTCAAGAATTGAATAATTGAAACTAGTAAATTGGACTAGTTGGTCACTGAGGTCTTTTCCAAATCTGACATTCTAAAAATGTGGGAAAAATAGGGTCTGTCAGAAAAGAGATCAGAATGAACCAACTGCATGTGCATACGGGTGGTTACAGTAACCTTTCACCTAAATATCTCACAAGGTTTTCCTAAGGGGGTGAAGAGGCAAAGTGGCTAATCTTGCCAAAATCCCCAAGAATACCGACAGAAGATCCCCCAAAAGGAGGACCCGGTCCCCAAAACACTGCGACAGATGTTCCTGGAAATGCCTTTTCAAAACTTTAAGTAAACTAGAATTTAAACTTTTATCACTTAGAGTGAAGGCTTCAAGGAACATCTAAGCCCCTCCCTTCATTCCTATTCAAGCCGAGGTAGAAAGACTTTAGCCCCCGGATTTCCTGGGAGAACCACTCAAGCTAATTTTTAAAATGGCTTCTGTTTGGAGTTTGAGGGCAAAGAAAATGTCGTACAAATATTCCCTTTTGGAGAATCAGGCATGTAAAAATGTATTAAAGTGAAGATTGTTTCGGGGGACAATAAAAGTTACTTCCTTTGAGGAAGTCAGAAATTGTAATAGTTACTCCCGGTGGGATAAAATTCAATCCAGAAGGGGAAAGGGCTGCAAAAGTCACACTACCCGATTATTGTAAAAATCCCTACTGTCTGGAGCGGTAGAAGAGGAGAGGAGGGGGAAATAACTGTCAAAGTCACTCATTTGAGTGGGCTTCTTCGGGGACGACGGGATTGTAAAATCTCACTCCAGCTTGGGAAGTGTAAAAAAAGGACAATCACTAGATAGGAAGAAGGGGTTTGTTATCGCTCCCCGATTTGGGGGAAGGAGCTAGTTAAAAAAAAAAAAGACCCATTTTGGATGGAGCTGGTTTTGTAAAAGGGCAGGGACTGGAAGGGAGTTTGTAAAAAGTCACTCCGAATTGGCCGCAAGGTGCTAGGGAAAAGGCAATCCCTTTTTGGAGGGAGGGTCTCATCTCTCCGGATGAGGACAGGAATTTTGTAAAAAGTCAGCCCCAATGAAGTGGGGCGGGGTGGGGAGAAAAAGAGTGTTCGTGTGTGTGTGTGTGTGTGTGTGTGTGTGTGTGTGTGTGTGTGTGTGTGTGTGTCTGCATGGGGTCTGGCTAGTTGAAGCCATATCTGTATGTAATGTGTCTTTGTGTGTGTGTGTCGGAGGGGTTTGGAAGGTTGGGAATGTCTGTGTGTATGTGTCTGTGGGGGAACCAGGCTTGAGTTGCGTGTGTGTCTGTTTCCATGTGTGTTGCATATGTTGGAGGGAGAGGAGTCCGGCCGCCACTTTCCTGGGCCCGCGGTCGCGTCGGTCCCTTACCCGGTGTTGGGCAACATGCTTCCTGTAGGACTGGCGTGCGGCGCAGGACTGTGGCGGCGGAGGGCCGATGGACGGGTCTTGGGGATCAGCGGCAGAAGGCGCAGGTTCTCCAGCTCCGGCGGAAGTGGCTGCGAAATAAGCAGCAGCAGCGGCGGCAACGACGGCGGCGGCTGCAGCGGAAGCAGCAGCGGCAGCGGCGGCGGCTGCGATTAGAAAAGGGCAACTAATAGGGCTCTGGAGCTCTGTACGAGTGGAGCTCGCCGTGGGGATCCCGGGATCAAGAATGACAGGAGACAAACTTGGGGAGTGTGGAGGTGAGGGTGTGACCTTTACGGACAAATCCCGAGGCCGCCTCTCCCTGTACAAAGGTCACAAGACTCGCAGAGCCGGGTTGATGATGTTAAATCTGCTGCAGCAGCGGGAGCCGCGCGCCCCCGCCGCGCGCCACCCAGCCCAGCCCAGGCTCGCGCTCCCTGGTCAGTGGGAGGAGCATGCGTCAATCTGTCCCCCAGCGGTCTACGGCTGGCTCCGTGCGCCCTGCGCCCGGCGGGCCCAGCCAGCCCGCTAGCGCGCGCGCCTCGCGAGGCAGCCCCCGTCCTCTCTGGCCCCGCCCCTGGTAGCGAGGGCACTTTACTTACCTGAACAATTGGTCTCCAGCTGACGTCCACGTTCCAGACGCGTAGGCCCCTGGCGCGATCACGGGCGCCAGAATCCCGCCTGCCTTGGGCGCCACGCCCCCAATCCCCCCTCCCTCCTCCCTCACCTCCTCCCCCTCCCGGCTCTCCGCCTCTCCTCCCCTTTTTCTCTCTTGTGAGGGTAGAAGAGGAAAGGCTACTAAGGCAGGTTGAGGTCAAGGTCAAGGTCACGGTAGGAGACAATGCTAGGAGACAATGCTAGGAGACAATGCTAGGGTGGGGGTAGGGTAAAAAGAAAAAGGAAGAGTGAAGAGAAAGGGAGAGGAGACTGGAAAGGGAAAATAACTAGGCTGGGTAGAGAGTTAAGAGAGAGCACCCTTAGAGGATTGCCTTCAGTTCTGGGTGTTCTGCTCAGGCACTTCATCTATAGAAGGAAGGGGTTGGTCTAGTGCAGGCAGGGTTTGTGAACTTTAAAAAACAAAAACATATACATGTATAAGTATATTCTATCTATCTATCTACATATATATATATATATACACACAAACTTATTCGGATATAAATCGTTTCCTTTAAAATACTATGTATTTTAGTTTAGGCTCAGACTGAGAAGGGGTGGGTTAGCTTCTTCACCCAGCTACCAGAGCAAGGGATCTTTAAGTTCCATTTCAGCTCTGAAATTCAGTTACTTTAAAGGCTGGGATAACCCACCATTAACAAACTAGAGGGTCTCTGGAGTAGGGAATCCAAGATATTGGATTTAGAAACCATATCATAAGAAGAGTTGAAGGAAAAGGCAGTTTTTCAGCTTGGAGAAGAGGAGATGGAGAGAGGGAAAGAATAAAAGATTTGATTGTTGTCTTCAAGTTTTTAAAAGGCTTTTGTGATAGAAATGGTAAATGAATTCAGGGTCACTCCACTGCCAAGAGGTAGGAGTAGGTAGAGGCAGTTCCCCAAATCTAGGATGGCCCCCCCCACACCAAAATAGATGGCAACCGTGAGGATGCAAATTTGGAGAATATTTTTAAAACAATTAGCTGTATCCATTAGTGAACTGTTATATTAGATAGAAAAGATATTCAACCAAAGGCCAAATGTCATACCTATGTCATATTCAGTCTTTGGATCATAAATAGAGGACTGAAAAGGACCTCATTTTACTGCTATGGAAACTAAGGACTATGGAGGTTAAGGTACTTCACTAAAATCCCACAAATATCAGAAATGAGATTGTGAAACAAGGTGCCCTGATTCAGAGCTTTTCCTACTGTGCCACACAGGAAAGTCTATGTGTGGGAAGCCAACACTTTCAGAGATTGATGATCCATACACACACCTTTGGCTAGATACACCATTCTGTTTCTTGCTTTGCTGGCCCTTTCTTGTTCTACTCCATTCTTTCTACCATCAATATGGAGTTTTTTGCTTTTTTTCTACATTTTCTTATCTTCTCACACATGTTCAACTGTTATCTTTATGTAAATGTGACTCAAATCCATGTTCTCCTCCTATGTCTTGTGACTACAGTTCCCCATTTCCTTGATATGATTCAAATTCAAGGTTACTAAAATTAAATTTATCTTCCTTTTATCGTGATCCCTCCATCCAGTTTCCTCTACTTTCCCCTCAGTCTGTAAACTAGCATTCATTAAGCACCTACTATGTACCAAGAACTGTGTAAAGCATTAGGAATGCAAAGTCCCTGCTCTCAAAGGAATTCAGTCTAAGGGGAAAGATAGTATGTAAACAACTGTGCAAACAGATATATACAGATAAGTTTGAGATGATCAGCAGAGGGAAGGCACTAGTATTGAGTGGGGTGAGGGATGACTTCTTATAGAAGGTGAAGGTGAAGGTGAAATTTTAGCTGGTACTTGTAGGAGGCTACTTAAAACTCAAGAAATGTTCTCAAAGATTTTATATTCTAATAAACCATGTATTGGCAATAAGCAAGGTGAACTGAAAGTCCTAATACAAAGAGATAACCTCTCGAGTAACTTTCCAATGTACTCATAGATCCAGAAAATTAAGTATTTGCTACAATCAGATCATTTCTAATAAGATTGAACTAAATACACATATGTGTATATGTATGTAAGGTAAATATATATTAAGCATAGACATGTATATAAATTCTTCCCAATCTTTCCTCCATCCTGAGATTTTCTGTGTGGAATAGTTCCCAATACATGCATATCTATATATATATATCTTATAACCAATGATGGAAATGCTACCCACATTCTGACAAAGGAGTAATGGATGAGAATGAGATGTAGAAAAGGCCATGGTTTGGGACATGGCTAGTCTGAGAATTTATTTTTCTTAGCTATTTACTCATTTATTACAAAGGTTTATTTTTGTTTTGAAAGGAGAGCAACTAGAGGCATCTACTAGATGATCTTTTTGAATTTAGCTACAAAGGACAGAAGAGATATAGGATGATAGTGGAAATAGAAATGAGGTGAGTTTTGGGGAGGGGTGCTAGGGGAGACATTGGGTATGTTTGTGAGCAGCAGGAAATGAGCTAGTAGTAGATCAAAAATAAGTGAAAGAGCAGAGGGAACAGGATGGAGTAGGATTACTTAAAGAAGCAGTTGGGTTAGTCTTGCTAAGGAGTAAGGCTACTTCATCATATAAGAAAGGAGTGAAGGAAGAGATGGTTGTAGAAGGCATCTGAGAAATTGGAGATGAGGGAAAGATGAGAAGTGAAAGTTCAGAGTGAGTGACCCCAAGTATTTCTGTAAAATATAAGGCAAGGTTCTTAGCTCAAAGTGTGGAGGGAGGGAGAGCCATGGGAGATTTGAGGCAGGATAAAAATATTTGAAAAAACCTCTGTGGAGAGTGTCATAGTGAATCAAGAAGGAAAGTATAGTAGGATTGCCTATCAGCAAGAAAGGCCCAGTTTGGATTATGTAACATAAATTTGTAGTGGAATGATTGTGTGATTTTCTCCACCTTTTTTTTCAGCAGCACATGTGTAGGAATGAAAGCATTGAATGGTGGGAGTGATCCAAGGCTTAGTCTTGACTGGGAATAATCAAAGATCTGATGAGGGAGTAGGAGGTCAAGAGAGGAAGATGATGTAGTTGAATTTGTTCACCAAGGGGTCAAGAGAATGTCTTGTGCAGCCAGAGAGAGAATTGAGAGGCTGAGGGATTAGAGTTCACAGTGTGATGAAAGAGTAAAGTTGTGTAAGGGAAGAATGAAGAAGTGAAAAGCCAATAGGTAAGCCAATTAGAAGCGTTTAGGTCAAGGTGGGCTGGTTCATGGGATGTTTCGAGAGTGGCAGAAGCAGCCAGACTACAAAGGGTCCAAGACCAAACCAGACCACCAAACCAGAGTGCTGCAGAGGAGTGATTTGAGCACAAAGTCCCAACCCCGGAAATGAGAGTGGAAATAAGAGTAAAGAGAAGATAATATCAAACATAAGGAGGAAATACTATAAGTTAGAATTCTAGGTCACAGGACAATAAGATAGTAGACTGGACAATTTCTCTACTCCATATTTCTCACAAACACCTAAAAGAGAAATCATATGCTAGCTAGATAAGGAACAATTATGGTCAAGTCCAAGGACAAAAGATGACTCTCAAGTGAAAAATTCTTGTGAATGAACATGTAAAAAAGATAATCCTTTGAAGCAATCACTCAGCACTTCTACCCCACCTAACAAGGGTACAGAAAATAATGCCTCCTTATTCCTTTGTCCTTCCTTAATGTTCAGATTGCTGGATGATCAGGGCCTTCTATGACATTACTAAGGACAGGCTGATAAGGAATTCAGAACACTGAATGTTCTGATTTGAATTGTGTTCCAGCTCCTTGCTCCCACATCTGCACTGCTGGATGCTGCTTTCTGGCCCTTCAAAAGGCCTCCACCCCCTACTATGGATTTATACCCTGGGGCTTTATCAGGCAATCCCTCCACTCTTGTAACTGCTGAACAGAAAGTCCTGGACAGTTCATGTGTCTGTCTCTGACACTTCTCTAGTCCCACTGGGAGGATATAAGCTTATTTGCCTATACTGGGGCTGGCTTTGCTGGCTGTGGACTGTCAGCTGACTTTTTGTGCAGCCCTAGGTAGAAGAAGCCACTTAATATAGCTTCTCATTGGATTTCTGATCATTATTTCATCTGAAAAGAATTTCAGGTTTTTGTTAGAATACATATTGAGAAACTAGATAGCCTGCAGCCATCTTGGCTGGAAGCCTATTTTGTTCTTCCATTTGTTTCTAAAATCACTTCTTCAAGGAGCAAGGTGGCTCGGTGAATCTTGAGCTAGGCCTGGAGATGGGAGATCCTGGGTTGAAATCTGAACTTAGGTATGTCCTAACTTGTGTGACTTGAAACCCCATTGCCCAGCCCTTACTTCTCTTTTGCCTTGGAACCACTATATAGTATTGATTTTAAGACAGAAGCTAAAGGGTTTTTTGTTTTTTTTTTAAACCACTTCTTCCACAGTCTTCTCTTATTCATTACAAACAAAACAAAACAAAAAACTCCAAACCTGATTGTTTCATGTCTACCCTTTCACTCTTGATCTAGAACTGACACAGCTAATACCAGCATTCTCTTCTTAAATCCATTCCATATAGGCTACCTGTTTTGTGCACCTTACCCTTAAAATATACACAAGGTAAATTCTTTACTTATTTATACCTTTAACAAATTTTTATTGAATACATACTATGTGTATGATACTTGTATTGGGCCTAAGGCATACAAAGATAAGATACAATTCCTGTTAAGGCTTCCCGATCCCGCGAGAAGCCTTAAGGTAGGAAGATAGAAAAAGGATAGAAGTTCTGGGTGCCACGAAGGGCGTGAGGGAGCCAAGTTCGGGATGTCAAAAATGAGTCAGAGATCAGTTATTATTAATATCTTGGAGCTGCAGCCATGCTCCGATCAATGGACGTCACTGGAAGGCTATCTTCTGTCCAGAGATCCCAATTTAACACTTCAATGGTCAGAGGATGATATAGCTCAGCTGGGAGAATGAATAGAGTATGATAGGAAGAATTAGAGAATGCTAGGTATTAGCACTGGAAAAGAAAGAGACACCTGGCCAAAGGCCAGGCCTCAGGTAGAGATAGAGAGGAGAGAGAAAGGTGGAAAGACAGTGTAGCAAACCTGTGAGATTGTCCAAGAAGAAGAAGAGAAAAGAGATGGCTACGGCTCCCTATTTAATCTCTTTGATACACAAATGTACTCAATACATATTGATGAGTTACATAGTGTATTGCCATTGGATAATTGCAAATTATGACAAGGTGAAGGTGGAGTTTTTATCCTCAGGTGAGTGAGACAAAGGGAAGCAAGGTTTCACGCCCTAACTCCAGCCATGCTGAGAACAGAGTTCATTGCCATGCGCAGAATGGCCATGTGCCCACACACAATCCTTGCCTCTTAATTATACATATGGGCTGGACTGCTATACCTGTCCTTACAGACTTTACAACATAGGGAGGAGGGATAGGATAGGAACACTAATGAGTATAATATACATTATAAAATAATGAATCCCAAAGAAAAGTCCCAATAAAATGGTATAAGTGATTTGAGAAGGGAGAGATGAACTGACAGCCAATAAACTCAGGGGAGAGAATGCAATTTGACTTTGGAAGGAAGGAAAGGATTTCAACAGGCAAAGATGTCAGGGAAGACTATAGGGACATCATATTTTTATATTCCTGACCATTTTTCTTCTGAATAATTCATTCCCAGTAGTTTGCCTTAGATTCCTGGCTATGCAAGAACCAGATGCTCTTTGTCAGCATTATAAGAGCATGAATAATCAGAATCTTAGCTCCAAAAACTTTTTGATTGTGTTAGTGACAAAATTCTTTTCACCCAAAAATAATATTCTAAGTTAACAAAAACTCCTCAGGGTGATTCAGGTAATATTGAATAACCTATACCCCATTGTGTGAAATATATGTTGCCTAATAGAAAAGACATCAGCCCTTGAGCAGAGGATTATGGTTTCATGTCTAATCTAGGTCATAGGTGTTTGACCATATGTGGTGTACTAAGAGTAGAAAGAACAGAAAGAATGAGAAAACAAAGCTTTGTTTGTGTGCTTGTTCTGCCAATTATAAATCTTATGACTGTGTGAATTACCTAAACTCTCTAAATACCAGTTTTCTCATTTATAAAATAAGATTACTACCTGTCTTGGTCACATCATAGAATTGTGAAAATGCTTTCTAAACGGTAAAGCACAATGCAAATATTGCTATTTTTTGTCTATTTTATTTCATCTTTCTATATAATTCATATGTCAAGTAAGAAATATAGGAAAGTAGTATGTTGTGATAAGTTTTTTAGATTAGAGTCAGGACACCTGTATTAAGGTCGAACGGCAATTTGAGATCAATATTAAAAAGGAACAACAGATTTAGAAAAACTGAGTAGTAAACAGGCAGAGTGATATAGTAGAAAAAATAGTTGGCTTTGTAGTCAGAGGATTCCAGTTCATATCATGCTGCTGTCACTTTGTACCTATCTCTAAGGTGATCCTGAACAAGTCATTTCCCTTTCTGGGCCTCAATTTCCTTATCTGCAAAATTAAGGGATTGGACTAGATAATCTCTAGGACCTCTCTTATTGCTAAATTTATGATGAGTGAAATCCTAACATTAAAAGTGTTTAAGCAGAGGCCAAATTCAATAGGAAGTGTTTTGTTATTTAATTGAATTAACACTAGAGGATCACTTATTAATGGAGTGATAAAAAAAAGGAATTCACCTTCCTGTAAGGGTCTATCTGGTAACAGAGTGAACTAAATGTCCCTTTTTACTCTAAGATCTATGATTCCAATTGACTCTGCCACCAGCTATTTGAACAATTTTTACTACCTTGGTAACTCAGTTTATCTATAAAATTCAACTTAACAAAATATTTCTCAAACACCTACTATAGGAATGTAAAAACCTTACAGGGCACACAATCCAATTTAAGAACTACTCAATAGGAGCCTATAATGTACAAAAGAAGGAAAAGGAAAAGGACTTTGTAGTGAGAATAAATACATTAAATAACCATATTTTTCCTTGAAAGAATATAATCAGTTTGGATGGGCAAGTGATTCTTGATTGTAAATCCAGTTCCCTTGCCTTACAGAATATCATATTCCACACATTATGGTCCTTTAATGTGGAAGCTGCCAGATCCTGTGTAATTTGGACAAGGGCTCCATGATATTTGAATTATTTCTTTATGGCTACTTGAAGTATTTTCTCCTTGCCTGAGAGATCTTGAACTTTGCTATAACATTCCTGGGAGTTATCATTTGGGGATTCATTGCAGGAGGTGATCTATGGATTCTTTCAATTTCTACTTTACCTTTCTGTTCCCGAATATCAGGGCAGTTTTCTTGGATAATTTCTTTTTTTTCCCCATTTGAATTAGTTTATTTAGTCAATTTAGAACATTATTCCTTGGTTACAAAAATCACGTTATTTTCCTCCCTCCCCTCAACCCACCCTTCCCATAGTCGACATGCAATTTCATTGGATATTACTTGTGTCCTTGATCAGAACCTATTTTCATGTTGTTGATGTTTGCACCAAGATGTTCATTTAGAATCTACATCCCCAACCATATCCCTTCGACCCATGTAATCAAGCAGATGTTTTTCTTCAATGTTTTTACTCCCACAGTATTTCTTCTGAATGTGGATAGTGGTTTTTAGCATAGATTCCTCCAAATTGTTCAGGATCATTGCATTGCCACTGAAGGAGAAGTCCATTACATTCGATTGTACCACAGTGTCTCAGTCTCTTTGTACACTGTTTTTCTGGTTCTGCTCCTCTCACTCTGCATCAATTCCTGGAGGTTGTTCCAGTCCACATGGAATTCCTCCACTTTATTATTCCTTTGAGCACAATAGTATTCCATCACCAACATATGCCACAATTTGTTCAACCATTCCCCAATTGAAGGGCATCCCCTCATCTTCCAATTATTTGCCACTGCAAAGAGCTAAACTATTAATATTTTTGTACATGTCTTTTTCCTTATTATCTCTTTGGGGTACAAACCCAGCAGTGCTATGGCTGGATCAAAGGGCAGAAAGTCTTTTAGCTCCCATAGGGCATAGTTCCAAATTGCCCTCCAGAATGGTTGGATCAATTCACAACTCCACCAGCAATGCATTAATGTCCCAACTTTGCCACATCCCCTCCAGCATTCATTCATTTCCTTTGCTGTTATGATAGCCAAAATGCTAGGTCTGAGGTTATACCTCAGAGTTGTTTAGATTTATATTTCTCTGATTAGAAGAGATTTAGAACACTTTTTCATGTGTTTATTAATAGTTTTGATTTCTTTAACTGAAAATTGCCTATTCATGTCCCTTGTCCATTTATCAATTGGAGAATGGCCTGATTTTTTGTACAATTGGTTTAGCTCCTTATGAATTTGAGTAATTAGACCTTTGTCAGAGGTTTTTGTAATGAAAATTGTTTCCCAATTTGTTGCTTCCCTTCTAATTTTGGATGCATTCGTTTTGTTTGTACAAAAACTTTTTAAATTTGATGTAATCAAAATTATTGATTTTATATTTTGTGATTTTTTTCTAGCTCTTGCTTGGTTTTAAAGTCTTTCTCTTCCCAAAGATCTGACAAGTATACTGTTTTGTGTTAACCTAATTTGCTTATAGTTTCCTTCTTTATATTCAGGTCATTCACTCATTCTTAGTTTATCTTGGTGTAGGGTGTGAGATGTTATTCCAAACCTAATATCTCTCATGCTGTCTTCCAATTTTGCCAACAGTTTTTATCAAATAGTGGGTTTTGGTCCCCAAAACTGGGCTCTTTGGGCTTATCATAAACTATCTTCCTGAGGTCATTTACCCTAAGTCTATTCCACTGATTTTCCTTTCTGTCTCTTAGCCAATACCAAATTGTTTTAATGACCACTGCTTTATAGTATAGTTTGAGATTTTGGACTGCAAGTCCTCCTTCCTTTGCATTTTTTTTTCATGATTTCCCTGGATATCCTTGAGCTTTTGTTCTTCCAAATGAACTTTGTTATGGTTTTTTTCTAATTCAGTACAAAAGGTTTTTGGTAGTTAAATGGGTATGGCACTAAATAAATGAATTAATTTGGGTAGAGTTTTCATTTTTATTATGTTAGCTCATCCTACCTATGAGCAATCAATGATTTTCCAATTGTTTAGATCTAGTTTTAATTGTGTGGAGAGAGTTTTGTAGTTGTGTTCATATAGTTCCTGTGTTTTTCTCGGTAGATAGATTCCTAAGGATTTTATATTGTCTAGGGTGGTTTTAAATGGAATTTCTCTTTCTAATTCTTGCTGCTGAAATGGGTTGGAGATGTTTAGAAATGATGATGATTTATGCACGTTTATTTTGTATCCTGCAACTTTGCTAAAGTTGTTGATTATTTCTACTAGCTTTTTAGTTGATTCTCTAGGATTCTTTAAGTAGACCATCATATCATCTGCAAAGAGTAATAGCTTGGTCTCCTCATTGCCTATTTTAATACCTTCAATTTCTTTTTCTTCTCTAATAGCTACTGCTAGTGTTTCTAGTACAGTGTTAAATAATAGAGGTGATAATGGGCATCCTTGTTTCACTCCTGATCTTATTGGGAAGGCTCCTAGCTTATCCCCATTCTAGATGATGTTTGCTGATGGTTTTAAATATATACTGTTTATTATTTTTAGGAAAGGCCCTTCTATTCCTATACTTTCTAGTTTTTTCAATAGGAATGGGTTACGTATTTTATCAAAGGCTTTTTCTGCATCTATTGAGATAATTATGTGATTTTTGTCGGTTTGCTTGTTGATATTGTCAATTTTGTGGATGGTTTTCTTAATATTAAACCATCCTTTAACTCCTGGTATGAATCCTACCTGGTCATAGTGAATAACCCTCGTGATGACTTGCTGGAGTCTTTTTGCTAGTATCCTATTTAAGATTTTTGAATCTATATTCATTAAGGAAATTGGTGTATAGTTTTCTTTCTCTGTTTTTGACCTGCCTTGCTTTGGGATGAGTACCTTGTTTGTGTCATGAAATGAATTTGGTAGAACTCCTTCTTTGCTTATTCTGTCAAATAGTTTGTATAATATTGGGATTAGTTGTTCTGTGAATGTTTGATAGAATTCATTTGTGAATCCATCTGGACCTGGGGATTTTTTCCTAGGGAAGTTTTTGATGACTTGTTCAATATTTTTTTTCTGATATGGGGATGTTTAGGTAATTTATTTTTTCCTCTTTTAGTCTAGGCAATTTATATTTTTGTAAGTATTTATCCATATCACCTAGATTGCCATATTTGTTGCCATATAATTGGGCATAATAGTTTTTAATCATTGCCTTAATTTCCTCTTCATTAGAGGTGAGGTCTCCCTTTTCATCTTGGATACTGTCAATTTGGTTTTCTTCTTTCCTTTTTTTAATTAGACTGACCAGTACTTTGTCTATTTTATTTCTTTCTTCAAAGTACCAGCTTCTAGTCTTATCAAATCAATAGTTCTTTTGACTTTCAATTTTATTAATTTCTCCTTTGATTTTTAGGATCTCTGATTTATTCTTCATCTGAGGATTTTTAATTTGTTCACTTTCTAGTTTTTTAATTTGCATGCCCAATTCATTGACCTCTGCCCTCTTTAATTTGTTAATATATGAACTCAAGGATATAAATTTCCCCCTGAGTACTGCTTTGAAAGGATGTCTCATCATTGTCATTTTCTTCAATGAAATTGTTGTTTCTATGATTTGTTATTTAACTAACTGGTTTTGGAGAATCATATTGTTTAATTTCCAATTAATTTTTTATTTATCTCTCCATGTACCCTTGCTAATTATTATTTTCATTGCATTGTGATCTGAGAAGGTTGCATTTATTATTCCTGCTCTTTTGCACTTGTTTTGAACTTGTTTGTAATATTTTTATACCCTAATACATGGCCAATTTTTGTGAATGTACCATGTGCTACTGAAAAGAAGGTATATTCCTTTTTGTCCCTATTTATTTTTCTCCACATGTCTACTAACTCTAATTTTTCTAAGATTTCATTCACTTTTCTTACCTCTTTCTTATTCATTTTTTGGTTTGATTTATCTCGTTTGGATAGAGGAAGGTTCAGGTCTCCCACTACTATAGTTTTTCTATCTATTTCATCCTTCAGCTCCACTAGTTTCTTCTTTAGAAATGTGGATGCTATGCCATTTGGTGCATACATGTTGAGTACAGATATTTCCTCATTGTCTATACTGCCTTTTATCAGGATGTAATTACCTTTCCTATCTCTTTTAACTAGATTTATTTTTATTTTGGCATTGTCAGATATCATGATTGCGACTCCTGCCTTCTTTTTATTAGTTGATGCCCAATAGATTTGGCTCCATCCTCTTATTTCACCCTATGAGTATCTACCTTCCTCATATGTGTTTCTTCTAGACAGAATATGGTAGGGTTTGGGATTCTAATCCACTCTGCTATTCACTTGTGTTTTATGGGTGAGTCATTCCATTCACATGCAGAGTTATGATTACCAGCTGTGTATTTCCCAGCATTTTGATTTCTACCCCTAGTCCTACCTTTTCTTCTTTCACTATTTCCTTCTACCCCAATGTTTGTTTTTAATCAGTCCCCCTAGTTCCCACTCTTATTTTATTTCCCTTTCTACCCCCCCTCACTTCTTATTCCCTCCCCTTATTTTCTTTGCAGTCTTTAAAAAAAAAAGTACCCCTCTCCTCACCCTTTCCCTCCCTTGTACTGCTTCCCTCCCCACCAGTCCATTTGTTACCCTTCTACTCCCCTATAGGGCGCGAATCTATTCTCTGCCCCAATGAATTGGATTGTTTTTCCCTCTTTGGGTCAATTTCAATACACATAAGAGTTGAGTATTTTCTATCTCCAATCTCTACCCTTCCAGTGTATCGATGTTCTCCTCACCTCCTGCCATGAACTTCTTTGTAACATATAAATTTACTCCCTTTTGTTTCTTTTCCCATTTCTTTTAGTATTAACCTCTTTTTTTAGCTCTAGTTATATATATATATATGTATATATATATATATACGTATACATGTATATTTATTTATGCATATATATATCTATATACCTATTCATGTCTTGTGATTTTATCCTATACAGTTTGTCACTGTTCCCTCGAAGTATAATTCTTCTAGCTGCCCAGGTGTTAATAACAATTTTTAAGACTTACCAATGACCTCTTTTCTTATAGGAATACATATCATTTTAACTCACTGAGTCTCTTAAAAAAGTTTTTTTGTTTGTTTTTTGTTTTGTTTTTCTTTTTTCCCTCTTTTTAAATTACCTTTTGATGATGCTCTTGAGTTCTGTGCTTGAGCATCAAATTTTCTGTTCAGGTCTGGTCTTTTCTTTGCAAATTCTTGGAATTCTTCTATTTTGTTGAATGACCATACTTTCCCCTGTAAGAATATAGTCAGTTTTGCTGGGTAGTTGATTCTTGGTTGTAGACCTAGTTCCCTTGTTTTCCAAAATATCATATTCCATGCTTTTCGGTCCTTCAGTGCAGCCAGATCCTGTGTTATCCTCACTGTGGTTCCATGGTATCTGAATGACTTCTTCTTGGCAGCTTTGTAATATCTTCTCTTTGGTCTGATAGTTCTTGAATTTGGCTATAACATTTCTTGGTGTTGTCAGTTGGGGATTAAATACAGGAGGTGATCTGTGGATTCTTTCAATCTCCACTTTTCCCTCTTGTTCTAGAATATTGGGGCAGTTTTCTTGGATGATTTCCTGTAGTATTATGTCCAGGCTTTTTCTTTTGTCATGGTCTTCTGGTAGACCAATGATTCTTAAATTGTCTCTCCTCAAATGATTTTCTAAATCCTCTGTTTTGTGGATTAGGTGCTCCATATTTTCCTCAATTTTTGTCATTCTTTTGGTTTTGTTTTATAGTATCCTGATGCCTTGTGAAGTCACTTAATTCTAGTTGTTGTATTCTGGTTCTTAAAGACTGGATTTCATCCCTGGCTTTTTAGTCATGCTTCTCCTTCTGGTCTGATTTTCTTTGGAGGTCATCTTTCATTCTCTTTATCTCATCTTTCATTTCCTTTGCCTCATCTTTCATCTTCTTTGCCTCATCTTTCATCTCCTTTGCCACATTTTCAAGCTGGTTGATTTTGGCTTTCAAGACACTATTTTCTGTTTCCAGATGACTTTCCCAAGTTCTTTTTGAGTTCTTTTCCCAATTGTCTTCAGCCTCTCTTAATTGTGTTTTGAATTACATTTTGAGTTCTTCCAAAGTCTGTATCCAATTTGCTGGGATTTCTGACTTATTGTTTGATGATAAGTCCTTCACTGTTTCATTTGCTCTTTGTTCTTTGCCTGTGTAGAAGCTGGCTATTGTAATTTCTTTCTTCTTTTTTTTGTTGTTTGCTCATATTTACCCCTTTACTCCCCATATTTGTCTGTGCTCTTGATCCTCTCATTTTTTTTTGGTTTGGGGGTTTTCTGTCAGTCTCCCCTCTTGGAGCTTTGTTAGGACAGTGCAGTCTGTGGGGAGGGGTGTTGGAGTTTGAGCTTCCCTGTCCTCTGGAGGCTTTTGATTCAATTAAAGCCCAGCAGTCCCTGAGGGAGGGGTGTTGGAGCTCTGTCTTCCCTGACCTCTGAAGACTTTTGATGGGATTAAGTTCAGCTGGGTTGGGCTAGGTGTGCTCTGAGGCCAAAACCTCCTGGAAGGCTGGAGCAATATGGAGGTTCTCAGCAGCTGTGACCAATCTACAAGCTCTGTGCTCCCTATAAAGCTCCTTCCCCACTGCCCGTGTTGGACAATCTGGACCTGGCACAGTCCTGCCCACAAGGTACACCCTCCAGACCAGTGCTTTTGCCCACTTGGAGGTTCCTGCTGCCGCTGGAGGCTTAGCAGTCTAGGTGGGGGGGGGGGGGTCCTGGGACCTTCCTTCTGCCTTCCCCTTAAACCCGAGTGTTCTCAAATTCTGGCTTTTGGATTGAGTCTAGCAGGAGGGTTCATTGGCTTTGTCTTGTTGTTAGGTTTGATTTTCAGTCCCCTAGGAGCATTTAGTTTGTAATTGGTAAGGAAGGGTATTCAGAGGTCTGAACCTTTCCTGCTTCTAAGCCACCATCCTCTGGGACCGAAAATTTCTTGTACTATGTTGTCTAGGCTTTTTTTTTTGGGGGGGGGGGTCATGACTTTCTGGCAGGCTAATAATTCTTAAATTGTCCCTCCTGGAGCTGTTTTCCAGGTCAATTGTTTTTTTTTCAATGAGATATTTTATGTTTTCTTCTATTTTTTACATTCTTTTGATTTTGTTTTATTTTTTTTTGATGTCTCATGAAATCATTAGTTTCTATTTGTCCAATTCTAATTTTTAAGACTGAATTTCTTCCATGACATTTTGATGCTCCTTTTTCATTTGGTCCATTCTACTTTTCATGGTATTTTTTTCTTCATTGGATTTTTGTGTCTCTTTTCCCAGTTGACTAATTTTGCTCTTTAAATTGTTATTTTCTTTTTGCACTACTTTCATTTATTCTCTCCATTTTTCAAACTATCTTATTTGATTTTTGAATTCCTTTTTAAGCTCTTTCAGAGTTTGACACCAATTCCTGTTTTATTTTGGTTTTGAAAGTTTTGTATGTGGTTGCCTGGATCTCACCAACCCCTGTTGGTTCTTTGCTTTGCTCTTTGCCCCCATAGAAATTTTCGAGGGTTAAATGTTTCTTTTGCTATTTGCTCATTTTCTCAACCTTTTTTTTTGCCTATGGACTGGGAATTCTGAAAGCTGCTTGGTGATTCTATCTCCTCTGTTGGCTTGCAGGTTTGGGCACCACGAATTATTTTGTCCTAGGGCTAAATTTTCACCACAGCTGCAGAGGTTTGAGAAGACCTAGCAGGATGGACTTCTGGACCTCCCCATGAGCTGGTGCCAAGACCTGGGACTTCAAGGGGGTGAATATGAAATGCTCTTTTGCTAGGGTAGCCCCTGTCCTAGGATCCTGAAGTTAGCCTATGTCCAATCATAGAACAAAGAGCAATTGAATAGGTGTGGGGAGTGGGGGTCAGCCAGCACTTCTCTGTGTGCAGTTTTGTTCCTAGTTCCCCTTTATCTCATGAAAATCAACTTTCTCTGACTACCTTTCAATTTGTATTCAGCAGGGAGCCCCCCCTCACACCTTCTTGCTATTCATTTTTGAGTCCTGTCATTTTGAGGCAATTTTTAAAGATTGGTTTGGAAGGATTGTCATAGTGGTTTAGTCTTTTGCTGTTACTAAGGTGCCATCTTGAGGAATACATCTATTAACTGTAAGGTACCATATTACCATGTAAAGATAAGATACAATTCCTGCCCTTAAGGACTTTACATTATAAGGAATTTACAACATAGGAGTCCTATCCTAAGAATAGGACATGAATACAAGTAAGTATTATATGTTATAATAAATTCTTTGTCAGCATCAATATAAGATCATGGACAATCAGATTCTTAGTAACATAAGCTTTTTGATTATGATAGTGATGAAATTCTTAAAATCCTTTCACCTGAAAATTTATTTTCTAGTTCAATAAAAAATGTCCTTAGGGTGGTTTGGGTAATACTGAATAACTGATACCTCATATATCTCCATATATTTTTTAATAGAAAAGGCATCAGCCTGGGAGGAGAGGATAATGGTTTCATTTCTAATCTAGGCCATAAGTATCTAGTCATGTTTGGTGTAGGATAATTGTTAAAGATAAAATTATGGTTGGAATGAATATTTAAGAGTATGGTCACCAGGAATTAATTACTTAATTCCAAATGAATACTTAAGTCAGAATGACTTTTATGGTATTTCATTTATAAATAGAGAGAGTGAAAATAGGAAAAATGAGAGAGAGAGAGAGAGAGAGAGAGAGAAAGAGAGAGAGAGAGAGAGAGAGAGAGAGAGAGAGAAGAGAGAGAGAGAGAGAGAGAGAGAGAGAGAGAGAGAGAGAGAGAGAGAGAGAGAGATTGAGAGAGAGAGAGAGAGAGAGAGAGAGAGAGAGAGAGAGAGAGAAGAGAACTACTCTGGCCTGGTCCAAACTAGGCAAATCTTCACAAAGAGGGGCACAGAGGTTAATTAAACAAGGCTTCTGGCCATGAGGCCTCCTCCAAGATGAGGGGCCTCTCCAGAGACTAGTGCCTCCAGAAAAGCCAAGGAAAAGGAATCCATCCTTTTTACTCAACCATGTGTCAGTCCAAAGGGAAGCAGTCTGAGATCTCAAGCCTGAGCTCCTCCAAGGTCAAGTTCAAAGGGGAAGAACCTCCTCATAGGAAGTTACCACCATATTTAAAGACAGTTCTTTGTATCACTTCCTATGCCTTTGGTTTACTTTTATGTGGACCAATGGCAGCTTTAACTTTGCTTTGGACTGCCTAGGGGGCAGTCAGTTGTTTTTGATTTGTCACTCTCTAGCACATGTGGGTCATAGACACCCCCACCCCCACTTAAGGATTAAGTGGGGATGTATACATTCCTGATGGCTAAAATCTAAAGAATAAATAGGGGAGAGTTAATCCCATCTTCACATAAGGGACTCCATTTTCCTTAAGCCTCTATTTTGTGACAAAATAGTTGTTGTATTACTTGTTTTTATGTAATAAGATAAACTTTTGAGTTTGGTAATGATATGTATGTCCCCCTCAGATTTTAAAAAAACTACTAATGGCATCTATGCCCCTCCAAATTTGGTATACCATTACAAGAGGGTCCAGATATCAGCTTATTTCTCAGACACAACTCAGACAAATTCCTGGTTCCCTAAACTTGGAAATTTAAGAATCCATGTTTGCTTGAGAGTATTGCTGATTGATGAAGATATGCCAGAATGCCATGTCAGAGGGAGACAAATGGCCTCTGACTAGGCAGAAAGAGAACCTAAGCAGTAGTACTAGTAGAAGACATGGTTACTGTGACCTTTAGGAATCAAGTTTTCAGTTTATTATTTTAGGGTTTGATGTTTATGTTAAGGAAAAGTAAAAAAAAAAAGTTTGATTGCATGCATTGTTAAGAGTAGGTCTTATTAATTCATCATCAGCCCTGATCAGTGTGTGCATAATGGGAAGACAGTTTTACATGTGTACTATGCATTATGACAGTCAAAGAAAAACATATTATAGGACACCTATGCTTAAGGTAGAGTAATATATAATGAAACCACCAAAGGGAGTTGGAATGAACAGTTAAGGAAGAGAATCAGTAGACAGCGATGAGACAGAAACCAAGAGAAAAAAGAGACTATGACGGGGGACAGGGTCAACTGGCAGGAGTTTCTGAAGGGTCAAAGAGGTTGAAGACTGAGAAAGTCCATTTGATTTAGCAAATGAGATTATTGGTAACCTCTAAAAAAGGAATTTCTGAAAAGTAGTGGAGTATAAGATATGGAAATATATTAAATTCCCTCCTTATGTTCCCAATCTCTTGTCTCTTTGGGATACATGTTAAAAAAACAATTTTGGAGACATCTAGGTGGCTCAGTGGATAGAGAGCTAGGTCTGGAAATGGGAGCCTCAGATACTTCCTAGCATATGACCTTGAACTTATCCCCATTTGCCTCGCCCTTACCACTCTTCTACCTTAGAATTGATACTTGTACAGATTCAAAGACAAAAGATAAGGTTGTTTTTTTTTTTTAATTAGGACAATATTTGTTACAGTCCTTGGTCCTACCTGTCTGGGAAACTTATTAGTTAATTATTATTAACTGTAAGAAAGGAAACAAGCATTTGTTAAGTGCTTACTTTGAACTGGGTATTGTGCTAAGCACCTTACAAATGCTATCCCATTTGATCATTACAACAGCTCTGGAAAGTAGATGTTATTATTATCCCCATTTTACAGTTGAAGAAACTGAGGCAGAGAGCAATTAAGTGACTTGCCCAGGTCACACAGCTAATATGCTTCTGAAGTCAAATTAGAACTCAAGTCCCCCTGCCTTCAGACCTAGAGCTCTAGCTGGTTCATTAAATCAATGCTAAAACAATGCTCTGCACAAAACGCAAAGCTTAATCTTTCTTTGGAGGAAACAGAAAATGCTTGGAGAGAAAGCTTATTTTCTCTTTCAATATAATTAGAAAGGTGATTGGACTAGAGCCAGGGGCCTTGGCCTTGATTGATCCACTTATAAACTATACCCTTCTCCTTCCTTCCCCTTCCCCCACCACAAGTCCTGACTGAATTAGGATAATGATCAGACCAAGAAAAAGAAAGAAGTCTCCTGTTACTTCAGTCAATAGAAGTATCTCTTTATGTTACTTTGAATAGGTTTAAAAAAAAGAAATCTTAACAGAAGTGGCCAGAGAGGGATGGAAAGGTTTTAGGAAGTCAATTCTCCTAGGGTGTCAATAAAAACTAATTGTCTGTTAAATTGGGAAAGAAACTTTTTCCATCCCCTTGAATTCTAGCGCCTCTCCTCTGTTATTTCCTATTTATCCTGTATAGAGCTTATTTGACTGTTTTCTGCCCATTAGACTGTGAGGGCAGGGACAGTCTTTTGTCTCTTTTTGGATCCTCAGCTCTTAACACAGTGCCTGACAGAGTATTGCTGCAGTTCAGTTGTGTCCACCTCTCTGTGACCTTGTGGACCATACTGTCCATGGAATTTTCTTGGCAAAAATCCTGGAGTGGTTTGCCATTTCCTTTTCCAGGAAGTCTAGGCAGAGGTTAAGTGACTCACCCAGGGTCACTCAAATAATGTCTGAGGCCACATTTGAACTCACGACTTCCTGACTTGAGGCCCAGCATGACTCTAGAGGTCCACTGAGCCATTTACTGCCCTTGGCACATAATATATGCTCAATAAATAGTTATTGTGCCAGAAACTACTAAGCATTTGTGCTAATCGTGTGCCAAAATTCAAATGACTATTGTTCTGTCTTCTTCCGAGCATGTTATAGCACACTCTGACTGCTACCAACCATATGGAAGAGACTGGGAAGTCTGGAAAAGTATAAAGACAATTCATGGAAGGGCCCTGCTCCACAATTTGGTGCATGTTCAATAATCTGTAACTATTTCCAGTTAATAACCTCGAGATGAAGAGGGAAACTGTTTATTAACTTCTTTTTTTAGTGAGAAAAAAATTATCTTTTATTTCAGTATAATTAGTTTCTTTTGTGATCTTATGTATTTTATTTTACAAATTTAAAGACATGAATCCGAGGAGAGGTCATGGGCTTCACTAGAATGCCAGAGAGGTCTATGATACCAAAAAAGGGCTAAGAATTCCTGGCTTAGATAGATGGGAACCAGTTGTTTCTGTTCTGATAAAGGTGGAGGTTTTTTGGGGGGACAGGGGGGTGGCACAATGATTATTTATTATAATCCAAATTCCCAAGTGATACATTCCAGCAATATGATATCTCATGTAGTTACTTGCTTTCATTTCCTTAGTGAGTATGATATTTTCAGGGGCATCTGGGGTGATTTTTATAGACTGGATGGAGTATGTCTTCTTTCCTTCTATAGGCAATGTATTCGTGTATAGCAACATTTCAGCTTCTTGCCTAAGGCCAGATAGTTTTTCATGTTTGTCCATAACTTTGAGAGGAAGCCAGAAAAATCCAAGAAATATTGAGGCAACATTGAATTCAGGACATCATCAATCTTGATTGGTTTGGGGTTATAAGCATACAGTAACCCAACCATGGATTCTGTTTCCTTCGGAGGTTTTTTCTAGAAAGGGTGGGTACCACTGGAAGCAAAGATATCTGCTTATGTTATATGTTGCAAAATCCATCTAAAAGTTTGAAGGAGTTGAAAGAAGGGGAGCTTGGCTAATCTTAGAGTTGACAAATTTTTGTGAGGAGCAAACAAGATAATACATGTAAGGTAGTTTACAAACCTAAACAGCATAAATAAATGCTAGCAATTTTTTGTTATCTCTAGACCCTTGTACAGGCTATCACCAAAACTGGGATTCAATTAACTTCTTTTTTTTTTTTTAAATAAACCCTTACCTTCCGTCTTGGAGTCAATACTGTATATTGGCTCCAAGTCAGAAGAGTGGTAAGGGCTAGGCAATGGGGGTCAAGTGACTTGCCCAGGGTCACACAGCTGGGATGTGTCTGAGGCTAGATTTGAACCTAGGACCTCCCATCTCTAGGCCTGGCTCTCAATCCACTGAGCTACCCAGCTGCCCCCTCAATTAACTTCTAATCCTAACTGGAGCTCATTTAAAAGGCATAACTTGCCAAAACAGGCCCCTTTTGCTTCCCCTTTTCTGTTTAGTTGTGTTCAAGGGAGAAGTTCCCCTTAGAGGTAGAAACCTTTGAGGGAAAGAGAGGTCTTAGGCCTTTATATCCCAGCGGGGCTATGCTAATTTGTTTTTGGTGTGAGCCTCAGAAATTAGAAAGTGTTACAAATCAGGGTAGAATTTGTTGTTTCATTGATTATGAAAACTTAAGAAAGAGACAGAGAAGGAGCATGTAGCTGGCTTAGTGGATTTGAGCCAGGCATAGAAACAGGAGGTCCTGGGTTCAAACCTGGCCCCAGACATTACCTAGCTGTATGACCCTGGACAAGTCACTTTGCCTCTATTCCCCAGTCCTTACCATTCTTCTGCATTGGAAACAATATACAGTATTAAGTCTGAGATGGAAGGGAAGAGGTTTGTTTTTTTTTAATGATGGAGAAATGTTAATAATGCAGATGATACTAAAAATTATGACCTGCATGCATTTTTTTCCCTAAAGAACTAGTTATTTAGCATTTGTCAACATACTACTGGCCACCTCCACATAACCCAAGAACATGAGGCTCTGCTGTTGCATAATTTTAGATGAAAGAGCATTCGAGATAGTTACAACCTTGTGAGATTGAAAGTTCATAATAATGTGTGCCAGAAGTCTAGGAGTCCTTGCCATGCCAGATAGTGATAAACAGACACAGAAATATAATTGAGGAAGTGATTGAGTCAGAACTAGAAGCTTTTATAGGTTGGTAGCAATTGCCAAGCCTTTTGAGAATCCTGGATCAATAAGAATAGGCAATGAGGAAACAAAACTATACTCTTTGCAGATGATATGATGGTATACTTAGAAAACTCTGGTGAATCAACTAAAAACTAGCTGAGATGGCAAGTAGGTAGCACAGTGAATAGAGTATCAGGCCTAGAGTTGTGTGATTTGTAAATCTCCATCTTGCTTGGCCTAGCACCTAAATTTGTACACACCCACACTACATGGGCATGTGCTAGTCAATGACAAATCAGAAATAACTAACTGCCCACCTGGGCTGTCCTAAGCCAAGCTTGAGCCACCATTGGCACTTGTGAGGCACAGGAAGTGAGGTAGGGAATAGCCTATGGAATTTGCTCGCTTCCTGGGGATAGGGCTAGGCACCAGTTCATGCTAGGAGCTTGAGCAGGGAGGAGGCCTGCAGACAGCTTTCCTTCAGATTGGTCATGTGAGTCAAGGACTGATTCTCTTCTCTACCTTGGCCTTCGGGCCCAAACTCCCTCTGGCTCTGCCAGAAGGTTGAGTTAACCCTTTTGCCTTTCCTCTTCCTCCTCTCTCTTTCTCTCCCTCTCCTTTTTCTTACTCCTGTTGTGATTAAACCACCATAAACTCCATTCTGACTTGAGTGTTTTCATTTTAGGAATTTCATAGGTAAATTCCTTGACAACCATAAATAATATACCAATCTTTAGAGGTGACTTTCAGTTTTGGCAGACCTCGAAGGTTTATTGAGTTCCCTCAATAAATTTCCTGAATTTTCTTGCCTTTTCACCATACTTCCTCCTTACCCAGTCAGTCTGTTTTACTAGCTAACTTGGCTTAAAGACACAGTTGCCAGAACAGGTGAGTATAAGACACTTTTTCTCTCTTCTCTTTTCTCCTTAATTTAAATTGGGGTCAACAGGTTTTTTTCTTTTCCTCCCTTTAATCTTAAGGGGGCAGCTGGGTGGCTCAGTGGATTGAGAGCCAGGCCAGGATTAGAGATGGAAGATCCTAGGTTCAGATCTGACCTCAGATACTTCCCAGCTGTGTGACTCTGATAACTATATAGGTAGTTAAATCTAATCAACTGATTAGCAGTGAGGAAACTCTGGAGAACAGAACCCTTGCCTTGCAACAAAAACAACTGAGTACAGCTAGGGAGCCAACTTAAAGCCCATTTTCCTGTTTCCTGGCCTTTCTAGTCTTAAAAAATTTAAGTGGACTTTGCTCAAGGAAGATAGCACATGGTCCTAGCAGTTTTAGCCTGAGGGCTAAAGAAAGATTGCTAGGGACCCTCCCATATATACACTTTTAAAAAGAAGGAGTTTTAGCTCTACCCTTTGTTTACAGCCTAGTCACTCATAATCAGCCCCTTTTCATACAGCCTCTGCCTCCAGGCATATGGTTTTGTCTGGCTTCCTCTTTACTTGTGACCCCTCCAGCCCGTACATGCTTTTCTTAAGAATTGGCTTCAGAATAAGTTCAATAACCAAGTGCATAGGATTCCTAGTAGGTGTTCCTATAGGATGGCTCTTCTCAGAAACTATAAGTCTCTACGTGACCCTTGCACTCCTCTTCCTTGGGATTGTAATTGTTGGAGTTGTAATAATATGTCTAATTTCCTCTAAGAGAGCCCTGGAAATTACCTTACATGAGATAAGAACACACATAGGATTACATCAGCCTCCCCCTCAAGACCATGTTTCCCAACCAAAACAAGCACTTGTTCCTTCTATTACTCAACAAATTATGGAACAAAATGCTCTTATTAATTAACAAATTATGGAACAAAATACTTTTATTAATCAATGATTTGTGGAACAAGATGAACTTATGGATGAAAGATGGGGAGAGATCAAAGCCTTTCTGCAAAACCTTAAAAGAGAGTTAAGGGCATCCCGCTATAGGAGTGATTTATCTCTCCATTCTCCATCATTATCAGATTCCCTGCCCCACCCTGACCAAAACAATTTGGCTCCTAGTTCTCAAATAGCAGCCCCCTCGGACCAACCAGCTTCTCCCCCCTCCTGACCAACCATCCCCTTCCCCTGCCCATGCCTCCTGCCCTGTCCCTGCTGATCCCTCCCCTTTAGTCCCGGCCCATGCCTCCTACCCTGACCCCTCAGCCCTGCCCCCTGTTCCTGCCCATCCTGTGCTGGCCCCACCCCCAACCCATGCTCCCTACCCTATCCCTTCAGCCTTGCCCCCTGTTCCTGCCCATCCCACCCCAGCCCTTCCACCGACCCATGCTCATGCTCCCATCCCCAACCCCCATGCCCCCACACCCAATAATACTAACCCTTTCCCTTCTCTTACCTACCCCATTGAAAATGGAGCAAGAAGCCTAGAAACAGTAACACCAGAGAATTTGGACAGAAGTTTATTTCCATTGAGGGAAGTACCCACCTTTAATAAAGAAGGGAACTTGGTGTCTGTAAGACACTATACACCTTTTAAACCTGAAGATTTAGAAAAATTCAAGCACAATGTTCTATCATTTGAGGCAGAATCAATATTGGTTATAGAAAAATTAGAAAATATATTCAGAAACTTTGACCCTTCTTGTTTGGATGTGGAAAATTTGTTAGATACATTTCTGACAAAGAGGGAGAAAAAAAATGTCATCTCTCTAGCTAATCAGAAAAGAGGTAAAGGAGCTCACCATTGGCCAACTGTAGATCCACACTGGAACCCCAATGTTGCACAAGATCACACAAAACTAGTCCTGGCCAGAGAAGCATTATTAAGAGCCATGAGAGATTGCTCTGATAGACCTGAAACGTGGGAAAAATTTAAACTGTCCCGACAGGAAATTAATGAGACCCCCTCCCACTTTATGGACAGACTTATTGATGTAGGAAATACATATATGGACCTTGATTTGACCAGAGAAAAGGACATTAAACATATACGCAGACAATTCATTAGGAATTGTTGTTCAGTAGTAAAAGACTACTTTGAAACTAGCTGCCCCAACTGGGAGTCTATGGACCTCAAAGAACTGAGGAAAGTAGCAACCTATGTCTATAGGAGTCATACAAAAAAACCTGAGACACACAATACATCAGTGGCAGACTTAAAAAAAGAAATTGAAAGAATAATACAGAAACAATTGAAAAATAAGGGAGAGACCATGGCCCCTTTGCAGGAATACACAGATAAATCATTAACATACCCCTTAATATGCTCTTTCTGTGGGAAGAGGGGCCATGAAATGATAGTCTGTAGGAGCTGGCTATGGAAAAATGGAAATAATAATAACTTTAGGAATAATAACCATAGGAACCACAATGCCAATCAAGATAATGACAGTGCTCCAAATGCAGAAAATGATAATACCCAACACAATGCCCAACAACAATATATAAGAAATAGAGCTCGACCATGCTACACTCAGGGTGAACACCCCCCAACAGCATGGAGGATCCCAAAAAACTGCCCAAGCATCTTTATGAAGGTGTGAAGGGGGGGGGTGAGGGCCTTGGAATCAAAGAATGAAACCTTTGATTTTCTAGACCTTGATATTTTAATGCCAATAATCCCTATACACCCCCCCCCCCAAATAATAAGGAACCTCATGTCACTTTAAAGGTAGGAAATTCATACTATGACTGTCTTTTGGACACTGGAGCATCTAGGTCAGTTTTAGTAAGCAAACCAGATGGAAAGTATGATTCTATTGGCTCCCTAAATGTAGTAGATGTATCAAGAAAACCGTTACAAGTCCGAAAACTTTCCCCTTGCATTGTATGTGTGGGACCTCTAACTGTTGAACATTCTTTTCTTTTAATGCATGGATCCCCCACAAACTTGCTGGGGAGAGATCTACTATGCAAATTACAAGCCACAATAATGTGCACCCCAGATGGCTCTCTCTCCTTAGAAGTGCCTGAGGAATCCTTAAATTTACTCCCTGTACTTCTCTCAGAGAGCCAGGAGGCAAAGAAGCATCCTACCTTTGAAATACCTACAGATATACTGGAGTCTCTTTGGGCTACATCTTCTACTGATGTAGGTTTACTTAAATCAGCTCTTCCTGTTCAAATAAAAACTAAATCCAGCCCACCTCCTTCCTCAGTAGATTCCTCAGTATCCTCTCTCCAAGGAGACAGTGGAGGGCATTACCCCAATAATAAACTCATTAATTGAACAGGGAATAATTTTCCCTTGTAAATCTGAATACAACACACCTATCCTCCCTGTTAAAAAAACAAAAAAGGGGCCCGATGGCAAATAACCTCTATAGATTTGTACAGGATTGGAGGGCTGTGAACAATCACGTTATAAAGAGGCACTCTGTAGTTTCGAACATCAATACTGTTATTTCCTCTATTCCTAGCACAGCTACATACTTTACAGTAGTGGATTTATGCTCAGCCTTCTATTCCATACCAATACATGAGGACTCCAGGTATATTTTTGCTTTCATCTGGAATGGCTCCCAATATTCGTGGAGTCATTTGCCCCAGGGTTATGTAGAGAGCTCGAGCTTATTTGCACAAATTTTGGGCCAAGATACAAATAATACAAAATTTAAAAACAGCAAATTAATAAAATACGTAGATGACCTACTCTTGGCTTCCACAGATGCAGAAGCATGTCAGGAATATAGTAAACACCTTTTGGAATTGCACAAAAGAGGACATAAGATCTTGAAGGATAAAGTTCAGTGGTGTCTCCCCAAAGTGGAATATTTGGGGTTCATTATGATAGCTGGTGCCCATTCTATTTCTCCTGAGCGAATTGAGAATATTCAAAAATTGAGTGCTCCTACCACTAAAAAACAGTTAAGAGCAATTCTGGGAGCAACAGGGTTTTGCAGACAATGGATTCCTTGCTATGGGGAAATTACTAAACCCCTTATAGCACTAACAAAGGACTTGGTTCCTGAACCCCTCAAATTAGAGCCTGAACACCTGTAAGCTGTATCAGAGCTAAAAAAGGCTATCCTGTCTGCCCCTGCTCTAGGCATCCCAGATTACAACAAGCCATTTACTTTTTATGTACATGAGCAAAAAGGAGTAGCTCCAGGTGTTTTAACTCAGACTTTAGGGCCTTCTCAGCTCCCAGTTGCTTATTATTCAGCCCAGCTGGACCCAATAGATTCAGGAGCACCACCATGCCTTAGAGGCATGGCTGCTACTGCTTTACTAGTGACAAAAATCATTGATCTAGTTTTAGGATGCCCATTAACAATTATGTGCCCACATGAGGTAGAAGCATTATTGCTAAGACAGAGAACACAGGCATTTTCTGATCAACGAATTACAAGGTATGAAATAACCTTGCTAAACAATGAAAATATTACTCTAAAACAACCCTTAACCCTGCCACCTTGCTTCCAGACTTACCAACTTCAGGAGAACCATTACACAGTTGTGAAACACAAGTGTCCATGGCAGAAAAGCCTTGGGATGATCTGTTGGACACTACCTTAAAAAACTCAGACCTGATCCTATTTACTGATGGTTTTTCTTTTATGAGGGATGGCATACGATACAGTGGAGCTGCTGTAGTCACAGAATTTGCCACTGAGTAGTCAACTTCACTGCCCTCTAACATTAGCGCTCAAGGGGCAGAACTCATAGCTCTGAAACATGCCTGTATAATTGCCAAGGGTAAAAAGGCAACAATTTATACGGATTCTAGATATGCTTTTGGCATTTGTCACTCAGTCGGGGTGCTATGGCTCCAGAGAGGATTTTTAACCTCAGCTGGAAAATCCATAGCTAATGCAGAAATTATCAATGAAGTCCTTTCTGCTCTTCAGCTGCCTGAAGCCCTAGCTGTAGTTCACTGCTCTTCCCATACAGGTGGCACTGACCCTTTCTCTAAGGGAAATGACTGAGCAGATGCTGCTGCAAAGCTAGCAGCCATAGAAGGGCCAGAATTACTTTTAACTAACAACCATTGATGACTTAAATTTATCACTTTCCTATAATGAAAAGGAAGTGGAAAAATGGAAACAAAAATTCAAAGCAAAACAGATCAATGGAGTATGGGTGTCACCTGAAGGAAAACCCCTGCTCCCTAGAAGTTCAGGGGGGATTGTGATTTTTAAATCTCCATCTTGCTTGGTCTAGCACCTAAATTTGTGCACACCCACACTACACAGGCATGTGCTAGTCAATGACAAATCAGAAATAACTAACTGCTCACCTGGGCTATCCTAAGCCAAGCTTGAGCCACTATTGGCACTTGTGAGGCACAGGAAGTGAGGTAGGGAATAGCCTATGGAATTTGCTCGCTTCCTGGGGACAGGGCTAGGCACCGGTTCGTGCTAGGAACTTGAGCAGGGAGGAGGCCCGCAGACAGCTTTCCTTCATATTGGTCACGTGAGTCAAGGACTGATTCTCTTCTCTACCTTGGCCTTTGGGCCTAAATTCCTTCTGGCTCTGCCAGAAGGTTGAGTTAACCCTTTTGCCTTTCCTCCTCCTTCTCTCCCTCTCCTTTTTCTTACTCCTGTTGTGATTAAACCACCATAAACTCCATTCTGACTTGAGTGTTTCATTTTAGGAATTTCATAGGTAGATTCCCTGGCAACCATAAATAATATTATACCAATCTTTAGAGGTGATTTTCACTATCACAGTTTGGAACACCTGGATCAAATATGGTCTCAGACACTTTCTGTGTGACCATGGGTAAGTCACTTAACCCCAATTGCCTCACCTTAGCCCTTCTGGCATCGAGTTATTACTAGGACAGAAGGTAAAGGTTTAAAAAACCTAGTTGAAAATAATTAACAACTTTAGCAAAGTTGCAGAATAGAAAATAAATCCACATAATCATTAGCATTTCTATCAATGAAATGCAGCAACAACAGGTAGAAAGAGAAATGCCACTTAAAATAACTGCACATAATATAAAATACTTGGGAAGACAAGCCCAGGAACTATTTGAATAAGTACAAAACATTTTCCACACACACATACAGATCAAACAATGATCTAAGTAAGACAGTTTCAAAGGGCTTATGGTGAAAGAAAAATGCTATCCATTTCCAAGAGAAAAAACTGATGGAGTCTGATACAGATCAAAGCATACTTAAAAAAAAACTTTCCTTCCTTCCTTCCTTCCTTCCTTCCTTCCTTCCTTCCTTCCTTCCTTCCTTCCTTCCTTCCTTCCTTCCTTCCTTCCTTCCTTCCTTCCTTCCTTCCTTCCTTCCTTCCTTCCTTCGTTTCTTTCTGTCTTTCTCTCTTTCTTTCTCTTTCATCTGTTTTTTTTTTTTCACATGACTCATATGGAGATATGTTTTAAGAAGGAGGAGGGAAGTAATACATGTGGAGAGGATGTGGGAAAATTGAGACACTAATGCATTGCTGGTGGAGTTGTGAATTGATTCAACCATTCTGGAAAGTAATTTGGAACTATGCCCAAAGGGCTTTAAAAGACTTCCTGCCCTTTGATCCAGCCATATCACTGCTGGGTCTATACCCCAAAGAGATAATAGGGAAAAATACTTGTACAAAAATATTCATAACAATGCTTTTTGTAGTGGTAAAAACTGGAAAATGAAGGAATGTCCATCAATTGGGGAATGGCTGAATAAATTGTGGTATCTGATGGTAATTGAATACTTTTCTGCTGAAAGGAATGATGAACTGGAGGAATTCCATGTGAACTGGAAAGACCTCTAGAAACTGATGCAGAGTAAAAGGAGCAGAACTAGGAGAACATTGTACACAGAGACTGTGACACAATTGAACATAATGGACTTCTCTACTAGCAGTAATCCAATGATCAGGACAATCCAGAGGAACTTATGAGAAAGACCACTATCCACATCCAGAGAAAGAACTGTGGGAGTAGAAACCCAGAAGAAAAACATATGACTGATCACATGGTTTGATGGGTATATGATTGGGGATTTGGACTTTAAATGATCACTCTATTTCAAATATTAATAATATGGAAATAGGTTTTGAACAATGATACATGTAAACCCCAGTGGAATTGCTTGTTGGCTATGAGAGTGGGGAGGGAGAAGGGGAGAGAAAGAACATGAATCATGTAACCATGGGAAAATATTCTAAATTAATTTGAAAAAAAATTTTTAAGGAGGAGAAGGGGAGGGAGGGAGAATTTAGAACTCAAAATTTTATTTTTATTTATTTTTTTTAGTTTTTAAACATTATTTTATTTGGTCACTTTCATACATTATTCATTGGAAACAGAGATCATTTTCTTTTTCTCCCCCCCCCTCCCACCACCCCTCCCCTAGCTGACACACGATTCCACTGGGTATCACATGTGTCCTTGCTTCAAACCCATTTCCTTGTTGTTGGTATTTGCATTAGGGTGCTCATTTAGAGTCTCTCCTCAATCATATCCCCTCAACCTCTGTAGTCAAGCAGTTGCCTTTTCTCGGTGTTTTTACTCCCACAGTTTGTCCTGTGCTTAAGGATAGTGTTTTTTCTCATAGATCCCTGCAGATTGTTCAGGGACATTGCATTGCCATTAATGGAGAAGTCCATTACATTCGATTGTACCACAGTGTCTCAGTCTCTGTGTACAATGTTCTCCTGGTTCTGCTCCTTTCACTCAGCATCAATTCCTGGAGGTTGTTCCAGGCTCCATGGAATTCCTCCACTTTATTATTCCTTTTAGCACAATAGTATTCCATCACCAACATATACTACAATTTGTTCAGCCATTTACCAATTGAAGGGCATCCCCTCATTTTCCAATATTTTGCCACCACAAAGAGCGCAGCTATGAATATTCTTGTACAGGTCTTTTTCCTTCTTATCTCTTTGGGGTACAAACCCCGCAGTGCTATGGCTGGATCAAAGGGCAGACAGTCTTTTATTGCCCTTTGGGCATAGTTCCAAATTGCCCTCCAGAATGGTTGGATCAATTCACAACTCCACCAGCAATGAATTAGTGTCCCCACTTTGCCACATCCCCACCAGCATTCATTACTTTCCTTTACTGTCATGTTGGCCAATCTGCTAGGTGTGAGGTAATACCTCAGAGTTGTTTTGATTTGCATCTCTCTGATTATAAGAGATTTAGAATACTTTTTCATGTGCTTATTAATAGTTTTGATTTCTTTGGCTGAAAATTGTAGGACTCAAAATTTTAAAAAAGAATGTAAAAAATTGTTTTTATATGTATAAGTTTATAAGAGATAAGCTCTTATAAACTCTTGCCACCTCTACTACATACCAATAAAGTTGATTTTTGAAACTCCTTAACACATGCACAAAAAACTCCCCAAATATTGGAGAAAAGTTAATTACTCAAAGGTATGCTGAATCAATATAATAAAAATGACAATTTTACCTAAGTTAATTTATTCAATACCATACTCAACTATCAAAAAAAATTTTTAAAGAGTTGAAAAAAATAACAAAATTCATCCAGAACAACAAAAGGTCAAGAATATCAAGAGAATTGTATAATTGAAAATCTTTCATCCTAAAAAAGAACTACCTTTCCCAGGAGACCACTGACTTCTTGTCATTACGTTTTTCCTGTAGACAGGAAATATTAGGCTGGGATGTGGAGGGTCTTGCCCTCTTTTTGGCCCTGTTGGTGAGCATAGTGGTGGTGAGTGGGAATTTTGAAATGAGCTAATCAGCTATGGGCACATGGTCTTTATTTTGTATCCTCTTTGTTCCTTGATTTCTAATAATCATTAATAAATCCCTTAAAATATAATGCTTTTATTATTTGACATTTAATTTTAACTTTTACATTGATGGCAACCATTAGTCAGAGAAGAACCTCTGACTTTTTTAAGGTAGCCTAGGTAAAAATTTTTCTAAGCCATGTTTCTCCTGCCAAGGCTTTTCGCCCACCCACCCACCCTCGCAAACTCCAAACTCTCTTCGAAATTGCTGCCTTTTTCTTTCCCTACTTTTTGCCTGGTGACTCTCCCTACTCGCTAGGCTATTTTTATCTGGGAGAACTCTTGGCAAAGATGAGATAAGTCACTTCTCTCACCCATCTGCTTGAGCCCATGTTCCTCAGTTCCTCACTGCTGTGTCTGGCATTACTGCCCCTGATTCTGCTTGCTCCAACTCCCCATCTTTTTGATCCCGATCACTCCTCCTCTTGCTCTGGCCCTAGCCCCAGCCCCAGCCCCAGCCCCAGCCTGGTCCCAGACAGCTGGTAGCTGCAACTGTGTCTTTGGAACTCACAAACTTCGAGCTGCTCTCTGGGCAATGGTAAAAATCCAGGGTGTATTTTCCTTAAACATTGATTAGCCTCCTCTCCCTCTCCACATGCCTGAGGAAACAAAATGTTCCCTAGCATTTTACCTCAAGGGGAAAGAGGAAGGGAAAAAGGAAGTTATTCTTCCAAACAGGAAGTAAATTACAAGCATGGCATACTCAATGAAAGAGCAGTACCTTGCCTATTTCAAACAGCTTCTACCATTCATGAGTGCACTGATCCTTTCACTTATTTTGCCTGAGATTCAGGGGAGAAATTAATTTCCCTACAACACTTTGCCATTTGGGCCTACCCAGTCTCTAAGATTCATCCAGTTTGAGATTCCTCAAACACGAATTTTCCCCCTCCACCCCCACCCCACTATGGAAACTCCCACAGCCCTGACAAAAGGAATCTAAATGGATAGAGAAATGAATATTAAAGAGTCTGGAGGTAAAATTTTTAATCCTTTCCAGACACCACTGTTTTATGAAAGTCTCTGCATTTTATTGTATTTTGCTGATTGTTTAAGATTTAATTTTGTTGGTTTTGAGTTCATATATTTATGTATTCAATACTATTCTGTTACACCAAATCATTTTAATATACTGTGTTTTAACTACTGTTATATTCTGTTCCCTTTCCCCTATGGTGACTGAACAAAATATAAAAAAATATTGTAAAAGCCCATAAACAGTTCTTTTTCCATTTTGCATTTGTTAATTGTCATATAGATGATGGATGGATTCAACCTGGCTAACAACCTTTGAAGAATTTAATGAGCTAAATATCTAAAATTGATTTTTAAGGGGTCTTCAGACATGATTTTTAGATTTTTTTCAACAACTCTAACTGATCATTTTGCCCACCTCTGAGTTACTTGTAACAAGAGATAAAGAGTCCATTTTAGTACCGAAGTGAAGCACTATTATAATCCCCACCTCCACATTTGTGAAAATATGAACAGATGGGACATAACAGTCTCATACCAAGGGAGCTGGGAAGTTGATCCCAGGACATGATACCCCTGGATGACTCCCAAGAGGGAGCATCTCTTATGTATAACTCATCAGATTACTCTACCCTTCCACCAGAATGATCTAGATTCTTGGTGACATTTTTAGACCCAACATCAACAGTACAGAGGTTTGGTTTTTTTCCTAGACTCCTCTGCCACATTTTTGTAATAATGGCAGTAATATATTTTTTTAAAATATCTCAGCCAAGGTTGTAAGATTGCTACACCTGAAAAACTTGTGAGAAGTA
Organism: Monodelphis domestica; assembly: GCF_027887165.1. NCBI lineage: Eukaryota > Metazoa > Chordata > Mammalia > Didelphimorphia > Didelphidae > Monodelphis > Monodelphis domestica. The sequence continues at coordinate 237,909,931 of NC_077233.1, read as the reverse complement.
TCCATTAGCTTTTAATGTCATACAGCAGATTCATTTAAAATATGATAGAGGGTTTGTTTGCTCTTGTCATTAAATGGGTTCTTATAACTTTGGGGATTCTAATACATCTTGAATGTGTATTACATGTTGTACTAGTGTTCTTTATAAAAACTGTTACTTTGTAAACAGTGGATCATGGCCAAATTTGAAAAGGAAATGGATCTCATTTTTTGGGTGAAAAACCTTTGTATTCTACCTTATCTTAACTAACATGGTGTGTCAATGATTTTAAGGTATATAGTTTTGATCTATATAGTTTTGATTTTTAAAACTTTTTTATTGTTTTTGCTTGCATGTGCAATATACTATTTCAGTTTTATTTTTTCTATCCTTTTTGTATTTGAAGCTGTGAAGATTAAATTTAACACTCCCCTGATTATAACAATGAAAATATTTAACTCTTCCCTGATTATGAAGATTAAATTGTAACCCCAGTCTATTTTTAGAACACAGCATTTAAAAGTTAAGTATGGAGATCTACCCATTTTTAGACTTATTCACCAAAGGTGTAAGCACCCCATTTCACACATTGGGAAGGTCTGTGACCCATATGTGTGATAGTGGATGATGAATCAAAATCAACTGACTGCCTTCTGGATGTCAACTGTGATTGATAGATGTAGAATTATGGGAAGGTACAGGAAGTGATGCAAGAGAAAATGTCTTTAAAAGGGAGTGACAACTTCCTGAAAAAGTTCAATTCTTCATGCTTTTGAGTTGAGGCTGGTGAAGAGGGGCAGAAGGATCTCCTTTCTGGACCTGAGACACTGTTTTTCCTAATAATACTGATAAAGAATCTGTTGACTGGACTGACACATGGTACGTGAAAGACTGACTCTTAACTGCTGTTTTTTTCTCTGAGGAGACCAGCCTCAGGAAAGACCTACTCTTGAGAGAGGCTTTCTCAGGTCCCCAGCTTTGCCAAGGCTGACTAAAACTAGTTCTCCCTGACCAGAGGGGCCAGTAGTAAATTACTTAGTGCTCAAGTTGGATATCTTACCTTATCCTCTCTCTGATTTCTTGCTTCACTCTTTCTACATTTTGTAAATAAATTGTAAATAAAATCTCTGGAATTAATTAAATTCCTGGCAACCACACTCTTAAATAATCAAGTCCAACCCTTTAAAAATTAACCCCAACTCCCCCCTTACAAAGCATGTCACCAGTATTAAGATTTTCTTTAATTATTTTGATTTTGCAGTAATATAAGTTTAAAATATATTTGCCCTGATGTCAATGCATACCTAAAAAGCTTGAGACTATAAAAATGATGCCATTGATTGTTAAAAAAATTTATGGGACTTTGATTAATGATTCTCTCTGATTCCAGGAGAAGGGAATACAAAAAGAGACATTGCATGGTGCCAAAAAAGCACAAAGCCACTTGCATAGTGCCAATAGAGCACAAGGTCAAAGAGACCAAACCAATCCTATATGGATTTATGACATTCTGCGCAAAGAGCACAAGGACTTGATCATGTGTGAGACTCAAGGTTGCGGCTGTTTAACACGTGCTATATGTAAGACTTCCTTATAACACACACTCTATATCAAATACATAACATAAATTGTTCTGGCTCCAGTATCGCCAAGAAAAATACATAAAATCAGACTAAGTAATGCTGTTTCCCATTTGCTGCAAAAATCTAGTTCTTTTTTCTCTCTTATAGTATAGCAACTTCCTGTAGCCTTGGCTGCAAATGGGTAAGTAAAATATTACTGCATTTTGTCCTATGTAAAATTGAGATTTGAACTCTGGACTTCAATTCCCACAAGCCGTTGCTCCACTTCCCCAAAATGCTTTGTAATCTCACGCAATTCTGAGGTGGGCCGAGATCGAGGAAGAATTTAAGCTGATCGCAAAATCTTTTGCAGTCTCTTTTGGACTTCCGTTTTGGGGCAGACATGGCTCTTTCCATAATGTAGGTGAGGTCTTGTCTAGGCCTCTGGCCTAGGCACGTGTTTTTTCTTACTTGTATATTCTTAAATTCTCAACCTTTAATAAACCTCATAAAATATAATACTCCTTGCAGAGAGAAACTAATTTCTACCTGCCTCAGTCTCCCCTAAATTTTAATCTTTACAGTTGGCGTAACCACTTCAGGAAAAACGAAATATCTCAATTTTCTGACTTCTTTTCTGATCTTTAGTTCAGCTTTTAATTTGAGCCACATTTCTCTGGCCAAGTTTTTTTTTTTTTTTGTTACCCTCACAAAGCTGCAGTCCCCGATCCAGACCTGTTGCGGTTGCCACCCACCTGGCCCCTGGCTGCTAAGTTCTGCCTACCTGCTTCTCCTGCTTCTGCTCCTGGCCTCTCACCTGGTGCCTGAGCTCCCAGCCCTGTTTGTCTGCGCTCTGGCTCCAGGCCCTGCCCACCCCGAGGTCTTTCTCTAGCTCACCTGGCCCACATGATTCAACCAAGATTGCAATCACCTGGTGACCTGCCGGCCCAACAAACCCAGTTCCTTGGAGCAGATTGCTCGGGACTCATTTCTATCAGCTGGTAACAAAAAGGGGGTATTGGCTTCACGTGGGCGGCCTGGGCTCCATGTGGACTGGGGCAGGAGGAGGGATCATAGCAGGGGAGAGAGAAAGGGAGAGGAGGAGAAACAGATTTTTCAAACAGAAATTTAATAGCAATGGGCTGTTTAAAGGGATACCTTTTGACTCTTCTGGTAATTTCATTGACTTCACCTGCCTGTCAGGGAGCAGACTCAGCCCAAAGATTCAACTTTAACTTTGAAGGGGAAAATGGGTGGCCCAGCGAACTGGGAGCCAGGCTCAGAGACGGGAGGTCTCTAGTTGAAATCTGGCCTGAGACACTTCATGGCCGTGTGGCCCGGAGCAGATCGCTCAGACCCCATTGCCTAGCCCTTACCACTCTGCCTTCAGACAATAGACATTTAAATGGATAATTAAAAAAAAAACACACACCTAAAGAACTTCAAAGAGACTAAAGGATAAATTGTGAGGCATTTCAAACTCCAATGGTTTATAAAAATCTCTGTATTCTATTGCATTTTTTGTTTAAGGTTTAACTTTGTGATTTTAAGTTCATATATTACTGGATTTAATATTATTCTGTTACACTGTTCATTTAATGTACTGAGTTTTAAAATTCTGTTGTTTTCCCCCTATAACTGTGCTGGAAAAAATATTAGTGATTAAGCCCATATATGAAAAAACAGTTTTTCTATTTTGCCTTTGTAAAATTGTCACATAGATGGACTTCAGAACTGGTTATAATTGTATAACAACCTTGGAAGATTTAATGTGCTAAATATCTCAAATGATTTTAAGGGTTTTTTAAGTATGGTTTTTGTAAGTTTTTTTTAACAATCTCTGGTTATTTTTGCCTGCCCCTACCATGAGGTAAGGACCATTCCAGTAGCTGAAGTGAAATACATTTTGTAAACCCCCAACCTTCCCACATGTGAATGGAAGTTGGGCAGTTAATCTCAGGGCATTTGTATCCCTATAAGCCTCCAAAAAAGGAGCACCCCTTTATTTGTACTCTTCAGCTCACTACTTTACTTGCACCAGAATGATATATAGATTTCTTGATTATGTTCTTAATCCAAGATGAGTTTTACTTTGTTTAAAAAATATGTTTATTACCAAGGTTGAAAGATTGCTATGATTGTAAAAACTTGTGACAAATATCCATCAATTCATAGGCTTTTAAAAATGCCATACAGCAACTTATGTGAAATATGATAGTGTGTTTGTTTGCTATTGTAATTTATTGGGCTATTGAGAATTTTGGGGATATTGATATCTACATATTTGTACTACTGTATTTTTAAAAATGAAAAAATTGTTAACCTTGTTCAATTCATTTGCCTTCTACTCACAGTGATCATGGCCAGATATTAAGAGGAAATGGATCTCATTTTTGGTGAGAAAGCCTTGCATTTTATATTTTCTTAGCTGACACAGTGTCAATGATTATAAGCTACATTTTTTAATTTTTTAAAGCTCTTTTATTATTATAATTTTCTTGCATGTGCAATATACTTTTTCAGTTTTTTTTATTATTTTTTCTCTCCTTTTTATATTTGAAGCACGTCACCAGTATTAAGATTTTCTTTAACCTTTTGATTTTTCAGTAATATAAGTTTAAAATGCATTTGTCAGAGCATGCCCAAAAAGCTTGTGACTATAAAAACGATGCCACTAATTATTCAAATAAATTATGGGACTTTGCTTAATGATTCTGTCTGATTCCAGGACAAGATAAACACACAAGAGCCATTGCACAGAGCCAAAGAAAAGCCAATCCAGAATGGATTGATGCACTTCCAGGCCAATACAAAGGTCTTGAACCTAGTGTGAAGACTCGAGGTTACTGTGTTTAACATGTTGTTATGACATAGGCTTTCCTTGTGTCCACACTCACTCTGAAAATACTCACAGACGAGTATCCCCAAAACTTTGGCTCATATAATCTGGTCCCCTTTTCTGCCTTTCATAATGTGGTACCTTTCTGTAGTGCTGGCTACTGACTGGGTAAATGCATCATTGCTTAGATCATTTTGATTGGGCCCTGACTGAAGGACCTGTTGTAGATTTATTTTTCTTTTATTTGGAATTTTTACACATAAGACTTTGATAGTCTATATTTTCATCCAGAAATTTTTTCTTTTCTTTTGCATTTTTCTGATGTTTGTTTTTAATTTCTCTTGCCAATTGATTCATATACCTCATACCTCAGCCATGCATCCCTAAGTGATTCTGTATTTGTCAATCACCCTCTTAATGGGGGGAATGCAAAAATATCATTATTTAAATTGCAAAGTTTAAATTCCTTTTGAAAAAAATTTTAGGTAAAGAAGATGCTACCTCTCTGAATCCAGAACTGAACTGTTGGAGAAGATACCATGAAGAAGCCTCCAGACCAGCCAGCTGCACAAAATTGAACTTTGGGTGTGGTTGATTGAACATTTATTTGTATGTATACTTTCATGCCAAAGGGGACTTCCCCCTAACTGGCTTTTTGTCAATGCGTTCAGCAATTATTGGTTTTTTTTTTCTCTTATCCTCAAATTATTGTAATCTTTAAATTGATTATGTTTTTATGATCCTTTGGGGAAGGACTTCTTCCCAGAGGATCAAATGGGGGGAATGTAAAATTGAGATTTGAACTCTGGACTTCAATCCCCACAAGCCCTTGCTCCACTTCCCCAAAATGCTTTGTAATCTCACGCAATTCTGAGGTGGGCCGAGATCGAGGAAGGATTTAAGCTGATCGCAAAAACTTTTGCAGTCTCTTTTGGACTTCCGTTTTGGGGCAGACGTGGCTCTTTCCATAATGTAGGTGAGGTCTTGTCTAGGCCTCTGGCCTAGACACGTGTTTTTTCTTACTTGTATATTCTTAAATTCTCAACCTTTAATAAACTTCATAAAATATAATACTCCTTGCAGAGAGAAACTAATTTCTACCTGCTCAGTCTCCCCTAAATTTTAATCTTTACACCTACAGACTTGTGGGATAGAAATTATTTTAATTGGACCCTGATTCAAGGACTTGTTATAGTTTTATTTTTCCTTTACTTAGAATTTTTATACATGAGACTTTGATAGTCTATATTTCATCCAGAAGTTATCTTTTCTCTTCATTTGGATTTTTTTGATGTTTTTTATTTCTCTTGCCAATTGATTCATATACCACATATCTCAGCCATGAATCACTAAGTGATTCCTGTGCTTTTCAATCACCCTCTAAGATGCAAAGTTTAAATACTTTTGAGAGTAATTTTAGGTTAAGAAACATGTTACCTCTCTAAATCCAGAAAGTAAATTGTTTGGAGAATGTGCCATTGAGATGCCTCCACAGACCACAAGCTGCACCAGAAGATCCAGAGTGAACTTTGGGATTTGGTGATCTGAATTATGTGTGGTTGAATGCAGTTTTTTTGTATGTATACTCTTATGCCGAAAGGGACTGCCCTCTAACTGACTTTTTGTCAATGCGCCTGGCAATCATTGATTCTATTCTATTTTCCTCTTATCCTCAAATTATTATAATTTAAAAGTTGGTTATGTTTACAAGATCCATTGGAGAAACCAGTCTTCCTCAGATCTCAGGGAGATATGTATAATTAAAAATCTGTTATGCTAAAAAAAGGGGTGTATGGGGTGCTCAGGGAAGAGTAATATCTTTGGTATGGAGAGCTTATTGTGCCCTCTTAGGGCAGCTCTCTAGCCTCTGACCCTCACCTGACACCCAGCTCTCACTTGTGGCTCCTAGTAGCTGCTAGCATGCGGCAGCGGCCACACCCCGGGCAACGGCTTCAACAGGCCGGCTAAACCTTGTGAGGGTCGCCATCGGGTCGTCGTGGACCCCTGGTGAACTAGGGCTTTGCTCACCCAGCATGTGAAGACTGCTTTGGCTGAACAGACGGAAGAAACCAACAAGAAGGTTCAACGGCTGAGATGGTGATGCAGCAAGGCACTGTGGAGTGCTTAGGGCGTGTTGGAGCACAAAAGACAACACAGCCATACAATGCAGCTGAGGAAGTCTCCAGATGTAATGACTTTTCGTGCCACTGGACCCAGGCTTCCAATGCCGAGAGAGTGGGACTGTCTCTGTGCATCGACTTTTCCACTTAAATCTTCATGCACAAGTGTCTTTGTGCACAAAAACACACAAAGACAATAGTCATCCTCGGTTACCGAGAGACTACTACTACTACTACCCTAAAAAAGAACTACCTTTCCCAGGAGCCCACTGACTTCTTGTCATTATGTACTTCCTGTAGATAGGGGATATTAGGCTGGGATGTGGAGGGTCTTGCCCTTTTTTTGGCCCTGTTGGTGAGCATGGTGGTGATGAGTGGGGATTTTGAAATGGGCTAATCAGCCATGGGCATGTGGTCTTTATTTTGTATCCTCTTTATTCCTTGATTGCTAATGATCATTAATAAACCTCCTAAAATACATTTTATTATTTGAGATTTAATTTTAATATTTACAGAATCAATGAAAAAAAAAAACTGATACAAAATGGCAAACATCAAAACAATCTGGTTAGGAAATAAACTGGTAGATCAATGGAATATATAAGTTATACAACACAAAATAGTAAATGACCCAAGGATACTAGTAGAGTTTGATAAACCCAAAGATCTAAGATTTGGGGTCAAGAATTCACCATTTGACAAAATTTTGTAAAAATAAAATGCATATCCAAAGTTATCCCATGGTTTTCTACACCATTGGAATGAAAGTTCAGTCATTCATTATACAAAAGAACTACTTTTATTTCAAATAGGCAGTCACCTATTGTTTATGCTAAAAAACCCAAACAAACATAAATACTTTTTTTTTAATTTAATTTTTTTTTATTTTATTTTTTTTAATATATTTTATTTGATCATTTCCAAGCATTATTCGTTAAAGACATAGATCATTTTCTTTTCCTCCCCCCCCACCCCCCATAGCCGACGCGTAAGTCCACTGGGCATTAGAAAACATAAATACTTTTTAAAAAAACCCTAACCTTCTGTCTTACAGTCAATTTGTTCCAAGGCAGAAGAGAGGTAAAGACCAGACAAATGAAGTTAAGTGACTTGCTCATGATCACACAGCTCAAGAAGTATCTAAAGTCAGACTTCAATCCAGGACCTACTGGCTCCAGGCCAGGCCTTCTCTATCCACTGTGCTACCTAGGAGTTGTAAAAATTAAATTAAGTCTCTACTAATAAAAATATTATATTTATTAGGTTTATTAAGGATTATTAGAAATCAAGGATACAAAATAAAAACCACATGCCCATGGTTGATTAGGCCATTCAAATTCCCCACTCTTAGTTTACCACTATACTTGCTACATCATTGCAAAGGCAGGAAGAGCAGAGTGTGGGAGGCGTTACTGCCAGTTAAATACCAATTGTGACCTCACCAACGTGGAGATTCAGGAGAGATTATAGGGAATTGTGGGAAATACCAAAGATTTCTGGGGATTGAAGTCTAAGGTTCAAAATCTCCATTTTTACATACCCCCTTGAGGCCCGAGGAAGACTAGTCTCTCCGATGGGTCTTGTAAACATACCAACTTTGAAATTACAATAATTTGAGGATAAGAGGAAAAGAGAACAAAACCAATAATTACTAGGCACATTGACAAAAAGCCAGTTAGGGGGAAGTCCCCTTTGGCATAAGAGTATACATACAAAACAAATGTATTCAACCCCACACAATTCAGATCACCACATCCCAAAGTTATCTCTGAATCTTCTGGTGCAGCTTGTGGTCTGTGGAGGCATCTTCATGGTGTCTTCTCCAAACAGTT